>NC_056748.1:464694034-464994034 GCF_019279795.1 Protopterus annectens
GTAGAAGAAAAAAATATTTCTATACATTGACTGCATGACAGCTTACTTAATATCTAGATGGAAACAAAAAGTTTGCAAGGCATGAAAAAATAAATTATTTTTAAATACATTACTTGAATGCCAGTCAAAATCAAGTATAAAAAACAAAATTTTTCTTATCAAAAAAGACCTGCTGCCTGACAATAACTATCTACTTGTTTCATGAGGAAAATATGATCAAAGTAAAAAATGAGCAACAAACAAACAAACTCAAGATACATTTCTTAAAGTATTGGATTACTGCACAGGTTATAGACCGAACATGATAGAGTGGCATTCTGTTTAGTTTACAGGTAAAGTCTGCAAAGATGGCTGCAAATCTTCAAGAAATGTAATGAGCTTCTGAAAATACTGTAATCCTGTCCTTTATTACAAGTACTTGCATATGCATTTTAATACCCAAGGCTTATATGCTATCTAGTTATGTAAATATTCTCTGCATGGCAACAAACAGGCTTTCAATGTTGGTAATTCTTTAACATTATGCCTATTAAAGCTTACTTGCATCTTACAGTCTCAGACAAGCTTATCTGATGGTCATTAAAGCATTGCTACTTAAACACAGAGCAACAGGCATTGCAATGATGTGCATTTTCTGAATAAGAAGAAGCATAAATTGACAGTATAAAAATAAGATAGAAAATCAGAACATTCTGCAAAAACAAGGACAGATGAAAAGCCACTGATGTACTTGTGTCTACCTTGGATGGGGGGATACTCTGCACACTTACACTGCATAAATGCTCCTTGCCTTGCTTGGACACATCCAGAGTCAATACGTGGGGGAGTGGGGTACAACAAGTATGTCACAATTTGAAATATCTCTGGCTGACGATGATGGTCCTGACACATTTGTCATACCTCTCAACCTCAGATCAGGAAATATGGACAAAGGCATAAACAGAAGTGGGCAAAGGCCCCAAAATAAGGACAGTTTTTAAATATTGCTCTTATGAACTTAAAAAAGTTGATAGAATAGTATGTCTTGCATTAGTATGAATTTTTGAAGGGTATGAAGTCTGAAACTCAATGTATGTCATTATTTAGTGACTTCATTCCTAAATGATTTGCCAGAAAACCACAAATTTTATGAGGAACAAACCAAAAATAAGAAGCAAAAATCTATTCATTCAGCAAATATATGGACAGTTGAGTGGTATAGTTCAGACAGGGCTGTCTAAGTTTGCTGCCCTTCCCACCTCACAAAATCATGGTGAAATGGGGCCTTCCCCCCCTGCAGCTATTCCAATGTCCCATTACTTGGCTATTTCACCCCATTTGCCATAAACACTATAATGTGCATACTGCTTTACTTCTATGATGATTTGGATTTCATTTAAAAGTTTTATTTTACATTTTACAGCACAAACACTAACATTAATAGACATCTGCTAAACAAAGCAATGCAGTCTCACAATGAAAATAGACTTAGCATTAAAACTTCTCTGCCCTTGAAACTCACATTCATTGAAACAGCATTGAAACCCACATTCAAATAAAATATATCTGGCCAGTGGTAGATAAAGAATAACTTTGGGCTTTTTTTTCAAATAATAGGTCCCTTACACAGGAAACATATATGTGTTCTTTGATACACCTTCCCGATTGTTTGTATTAAATTATATTCCTTTCATAATACAGTGCAGCTGTTACAGGGCTTTTTAATCTATTGTTTTGAATTTTTTTTCCATTAAACAATGAAACAAAATGCATGCACCATTAATGACAAAACTGCCCAAATGATAACATTTCTATCATAAAAGTCTACTCAAACCTCTACAATCCACCAGTGTCAGTAAATATGCACAGTCTGTGCAGAAGTAAAAGTCATTTAAATAATTCCACATTAAAGAGATCTGTAACTAAATGAAGAGGTTGCTGCCAGCAAACAACTTTACATTTCATTGTTTCATCTACAAATAAATGACATCTACAAATAAAGTGCCTGTTGCCCTTGAGGAATAAATTGCCTAGGTTACAATAAAAAATAAGCTAGTAATATTGCAATATGGAATGGATGGCAAACTAATAACAGGCTCATCATTACTAGGTATCTCTGCCAAAGAGAACATTCTCAGGACTGCAGCATCTACCCCTTTTAAAAGTACAACATAACAGAATATCAGCAATGCATCTATATATTGTGTAAGTAGACTCCACAGCCTTCTACATCAAAAGCAAGTACACTAACTGGTATGCTATTAACAATGCAAGCAGATTTAGCATAAGCAGCACTAAACTTCTCTTCAAGCCCTCGGCTCCTTGTAAAATCCACTCAACACTCAACTGTATATGTCAACTTTGAAGCACAAGAAATCTGGAAAAAGACAAAATTTATTGGGGGGTGGGGCAAAAGCCCAAAACCTAGGGACGTAGTTTAAACATTAATCTTGGAAAGTTGCTAGAATAAAATGCTGAGTTACCACCATGCATTTCACTGCTAAACCTTAAACCCAGGTATCAGGACCCTGTGCACTACAGTCAGAGGAACATACCACTATACCAAATCAGCTGTTTCTTGAAAGACAGACTGAAACTTAAATGGCTATCATTTAGTGAATTCAGTTCTCATAACAGCTTTTAACCTCTTAGCACAAAACACCTAGACCAAGACTATAATGGGGGAATACTGCCCCCAGACATATTCAGTGAATTCAGTTTTCACCATAGCTGTCAACCACTTAGCACAAAAAACCAGGACAAAGCCACTATACAGCCACAAAAATAGGGACAATTTTCAAATATTAATCATATAAACAGAAAATTGCTAGAATAAAGGGTTTTGTGTTACCATGTACTTTATGAAGAATATGAAGTCTGAAATTCAAATGCCTGTCATTATTTAGTGAATTCAAAATCCTGAAAACCACAGACATTATAAGGAACAGAACAAAATTTCACAAGTGGTGGTGGGTAGGGAAGCTAAGTTGTAGCTACCTGCATCTCAAGGCTCAGGGTTTAACTGCAGCAAGCTGCTCAATACAGATGAACAGAAGAGCTTTTTTAGATTTTGAATTTTCTTTTTTTACTTTTTGCTCATCAACTTTGAGTCAAGGGGGCAGCAGTTTAGGGAATAGATAAGGTTGCCAGGTTGTCTAGCAGCAGTTCTGAATCCAT
This sequence comes from Protopterus annectens, assembly GCF_019279795.1. Taxonomy (NCBI): domain Eukaryota; kingdom Metazoa; phylum Chordata; order Ceratodontiformes; family Protopteridae; genus Protopterus; species Protopterus annectens. The sequence continues at coordinate 464,697,191 of NC_056748.1, forward strand.
CCGTCCGTACATAACACTCAACATATCTAGAGATGCGCCCTAGCCTGTCAAAAAATAGTATAAAGCGGGGATCATTTTGGTAAATGACTCAAGTTCATCTCTCAGACACACACATGCTCACTCTCTCACTCACTCACTCTACCATATAAGGAGAGTTTTGAACATAAGCACTTTATCTGTGTGAATTTCTGACCACGGCAATGCAATATTTATTTACAGACCAAGTCTGATATCATCTATCTAGACACAGTGCAGATTTCATTTTTCACTGCTGCATTTGAGTACTGCAAAAAAAAAAATTACATTGACATTTGTTCTGTACAGAGTCTGGCACCTACCTCAGTTTAATAACTTTTTTTTTTTACTTCACTTATAGGGATTGTGTCCATCTTGAGCATCTTCTTTATTCCTCTCTCTCTGTGATTCTGAGCTGCTCATACGCAAGCCACCAAGGCAAAGGGCAGAAGCAAGTCAAAAAAAAAAAAAAAACAAAGAAAAGGGAATTTTCTTCGAAACTCTCTAACTTTAGTTTCACCAACGATAGTCCGACTCCGTAACAGTAGCACAAGTACTGTGCTTAGTTAGTGTGCTACAGGATACTACTGATTGTTTCTCGCTCTCTTTTTTGAGAAGAGAGTGAGAACCAATCAGTAGCAATCCAGCTGTTCATGTCACCATACGTGACTGTGGACGTGGCAGTCGAACCCCCTTCTACTTACTGTGCGATTAAAAACCGCATAGATGTCTGGACATCACACTGATGCCTTCTCTCATATCTAGACTACCTGTAAAGCAGTCTGACAGAAATGATCATTCGCTAAATAAAATAAATAAATTAATTAAACAAAACCCAGAACTCAATGAGCATGTGCAGTTCGAGTTCCGGGACTTTGCGAGTCGGTCGGACTCAACAAACAAAATATTTTACATGTTTTTTTTTTTTAATACAAATGTAAATCTTTTTGCTGGGAGGGCTGCAGTCCGGCAATCCGATAGCATGAGCCGCCCCTGCAGAGCATTCTCCTTAAGAGCAGTCATTCCCGGTTGGAGTCCCACTCCAATACATTCAATTTTCCATGTCAAATCACTTTATGACCAATTATTTGTTGCATAACTTACTATATAACATATATTTCTGAACTGGAGTACTGCATTAAATGCACGTGTGAGGTGTCATTGTCATAATGTTGTAAAGTCCACAGATAATCACAAGTGCCCTATACAGTATATGTACACAGGAATCAGGGATACAAATGGAAGGTAAAATGTGTAATGAATGATAAAGCCACATAGTTTCCAAATCCACCACCTTCCCAAGAAGCATTTGACATTACTGTCTAAATTAGTGTGGTGGTAAGCGGGAGTAAGCAAGTGTAAGCATATTTAAGCAGTAGTAAGCGAGTTTAAGTCCAGTTGCATGGTGGTAAGCAATGGTTAAGCAATACTGAAGCTAACTCTCTGTAAGAATATTTAACCAAAGGTTAGCATTGCTTACCCTCGCGCAAACCCATGCAAACCCACTTACAATTCCTTAAAAGTGCCTTAAACGCTCTGTATGCAACAACCGCTGTCCTTGCCAGAAACAAAATAAACAGCCTTTGCAGGTCTTGTACACAGGATCCTGTACACTATAGTCACAGTAGTTAACCACTAATAAATCACAGCAATACATAAAACGGAGTTATCACCAAACAGATCCTCACTATAGGAAAATCAAACTGAACATGTGAAAGGAATCTATATACAGTTTTATGTTGTATAACCTACTACATAACATAAATATGTGAACTGGAGTACTGCAGTATGCCCAGATGTGAGGTGTCATTGTAATAAAGTGTGGAAATCCCCTAATAAGCACAAGGACCCCATACAGTATATGTACACATGAATCATGGATACCAAACACATATATAACATGTAATGAATAATAACTTAATGCCAAAAAGCAAATATAATGCAAATTAAATATTAAGCAACACTAAGCATTGCACAGCTCAGTTTAGTAGGTGTAAGCAATGTGTAGTCCAGCTAACTCAATCTGCCCATTGGTATACCCCTTTAAGCAATGCCAACCTCAGGTTTGCCCATAGCTTAGCATTTTCAAAACCATCCAATCATGGACAAGTGCAGGAAGCCAGCCCTATTTAAACCCAACAGGCAGGAATTCATCTCATTACTGGTTGCAGCTTCCTCCTGTGGGCACTAGGTCTGGTATAGGGGAGGGTGTGTGCTTGTGGGCACAGTGCTGGGGCATCCAGGAGTCCAGAGACATGGTAGGACTCCTTGTGAAAGACCATGACCAGAGACTGCTGCAGGGCCAGTACCAGGGTTCCCAATACAAAGCAGAAGCCTGGGACCGTCTCACCTGTGACCTCACCAGTGCCACTGGCATACCCCAAACTGGTTAGCAGGTCAGGCATCACTATGCCAACCTGAAATGGGGAAAGGTGGCTCTCTTGGATCAGTGGATCCAAGAGGCTAGGAGGACAGGGGATGTCCCAGCCATGTGTAAGTATCAGTCCACTACCTGTTTGATAATTGCCAGCTCATGTATATTATGGATAGGTACGGCTGAAAATCCCTCTTATGTCTTTCACAGTGGCAGATGAGCTGGCTGCGAACCAGGAAGCCCATGCGTGTAGACTGCAGCTGTTGCAATGCGAGGCAGGTTAGTAATACTCTTGCATGTACTGTCATAGGAAATAAATCTAAATGTAGTGGTAAGTAAATTGCCTGTATAAAAGCTGTAGTGTTTAAGGCATGTACTGCATACACCAGAGAATATGGCAGGAAGAGTCTCATATAGGTTGTATGTAAATAAAAGCATAATAGCCTGACAGTAAATGTCTAACTGCTGGACTGCATGTGTTTACTCTGGTATCATAAATAAAATGTGTAGGAATGTCTGTATATGACTGTTGTAATCCCAAGAGGTCATATAGAACAACTGAGAGAGACTTAGACAGAAAGCAGGGAAAAGTCAGGCAAAAATATCCAAATAGCACACTCAACTGCAATGTAAACCGTTGTATTTCTTGCACACACAGCCATGGTTTGAATCCTGGGAGTGGTAGTAGGCTGTATGAAGAATCATACCCCACAACTGTACAGATATGTCCAGAATGTCCAGTAAATTGGCCTGTATCTGCTGCCTGTCCCCCTGTCCCCCTGGCAAATCAGTGGGATGATCCCAAACATTTAGGCAGCAAACAATACATACAACTGATTGTCAGACATCTATAAGAAAAAAATATGTCACTCTAGCAACTCCCCAAAATGTTATGAGAGTAATTAGCCAAGTACGTCCCATCTCCACCCCCATGTTGTCAAGCTGTGACCAGAGTATGTACAGTAATAGAGTGAGACGTATGTGCATAATACTAATGTGGAAATTGGTCATTTGTGTGGCAACATTCAGGTAGTGCTAACAAACATTGCTCCCACAGGTCTGTCAGATATGAACACTGTGCCTAGAAATAAAAGATTGATACCCTGTATTGATACTGCTTAATCTGGTATTGTATAGCATTGTTAGTGTTGCAATTGCTCAGAATAATAAGGTATTACTCTTCACTGTTACCCACACTTTACTACAAAATAAAACTGTCTAGGAAATCCTGTATAAGAGTGTTGTAATTACAAGGTCAGAATGTAAAACCACAGGAGAATTATAGACAGAAATCAGACAAAAGATGCACAGCAATATCTATATAGTACACTCAACTGTGATGGACAGAGTTGTATTTTTAGCAGACACAGCCATCGTTCGAATCATGGGAGTGGTAGTAAGTTGTATGCAGAATCATACCCCACAAGTGTACAGAATTGTCCAGATTGTCCAGTTAATTGACCCATATCTGCCAGCTGTTACCCTGTCCCCCTGGCATATCAGTGTGCTAATTTCTGACATGTAGGCAGCATTTCATGTCATATAGCTGACTGTCAGACCTGTACATATTTGGAAAATGTCAAAGAAAACAAACCTGTCATTGTACAATTCACTAAAGGTTTAAGAGGGCAATAGTCGAAATATGTCCCGGTTTACTTGCATGTGGTCAAGACATGCCCAGAGAGTGTGCAATAAGAGATGGACAGGTATGTCCATAACATCAACCTGGAATCTGGGAGCATGTGTAGAAACAGTTAGGTACTGTTAACAAACAATACCTTCACAGGTATACCAGGTAAGAGGTGTATACTGCAGGTAAAACTCAGTTCATGTATATAGTTGTCTACAGCCATACCACTGTCCAAACTGAGGCAATAGGGTAGTGTACTAATAACTGTAAGGTACAGATCACAGCACTGACTAGGAAAGTAATATGAACTACAAGAATATACTAATTGTTAATTGACATCTTTCTCTCCCCACCACCATATCTGCAATAATAAACTAAATACACAACTCAGTCAGCATGTGCTGCATTAACTCTACTGTTAGGACATATGTCCTATTGTTTGATAATTATTTAAATGTGTTTGTATGCATGTGCCATGTTGAAATACTCCCACATTGGTGGCATGATGCCATCAATGTACCTGCATGCTGTTGCAGTTACCACAGTGGTTCCATATATGCATGTGTTCTGTTTGCTATGCAACTGTTCCATATCTGGTGTTTAGGTTAATGGGAATATCTATGCATGCTGTTATACCTAATCCTGGAATGTGTTGACTATTACTAACCCACATATGTTGATAAAATTTAAACACCATAGCACGTTTGGGAAGGCAGGTCTCAGCAGACCCACCTGTCCCACCTCAACTGGCCATGGCACAGGGCACCAGCATGTCTGTGGCCCAACCCAGGACCTCCTCATCCATTGATCTTGCACCACCTTCGGGTGGAACCGCCTCGGCAGATGAGGCTCGACCCACCGGGAGCAGGCACGGATACGAACCTGTCACCCGTCGCCAGGTCTGGGTTGTGGTGCGTAGCAAGCTCAGCAGGAAGTTTGGAAATCTGCTACGCCAGCTTGAGGGCCATGTTTTACACCTAGAGGGTCGGCCTGGCCCTCCTACTCAGCCCCTAGCACAGCCACATTCGGGGCTGTGAAGGTGCAGTAAAAAGTGAATGGAAACAATAAAAGCCGGCAACTTTTTAGAAAATAAAATTACTTAATAATTCTTCAAGTAAAACTGTTTAATGTGAGCGCTTTCGGCTAGAAAATAACCAGCCTTCTTCAGACAAAACAGTTACAAGCAACAAACAGGTTCATTTTATACTTAATTGAGCATTTTTCATTGAACAGCCCAATTAAAGATTTAAAGACACATTACATCAGCATAAAGTAAATGAAAAAAAACACAATAAAAACAATAAAGAATAAGCAACCAAGCACCATACTACATTAATAAATTATCCTAATTTAAAATACCTTGTTCTAATAAGAACAAACCTATTAAAATAAACTAATTTCTGTTTTTTATATATATATATATAAATGAATGCAAAATTTATCCTATTCAAATCAGTATATTAATATAATTTGTTATGCAGCATTCGGTACAAGTAAATACCCAACTTTACATTATGTTAAACATAATGACAAGCGCAATATTTGATTATATCAACACATCACACCTACAATAATTTAACTATACTGTAAATGTCAATAAATAACCCAATCAGAAAATGTAATATGTAATGTGTAAAATATCACAAATCCGACCAACTCTGTGTCCCAAAAGTGTAAGTGGCAGATAAACCAAATAAGTCAAATCAAAGCAAATAAATACATATCATCTTTTCAGTGATAGCAGTTTAAGAATGCATTTAATAGATACATTCTCGTTCAGACCCGGGAAAGTATGGGCCCCCATTCTAATCTGCCATTTTAACTCATTTACCTCCAATTGCACTTGCCATGGTCCCCCTCTAATGCCTAGTGTTCTTTGTTGCAAAATGGCAAATTTAAAACTGTGACTGGGATGGTCAATCACATGCTTGGCAAGTGCATTATTAAAGTCTCTTTTAATGATGGCATAATTGTGCTCATATATCCGTTGTTTCAGTTTCCTTTCCATCTTGCCTATATAGAATGCATTGCATTCGTTACATAATGCTACATATGTTACTGCTGTACTTTCACAATTATATTTATAATTCAACTTATACATTTTATTATTAATAAAAACTTGACTGCCAACAATTATATATTTACATTGGGGACACCTCCCACACTTAAACATTCCTATTTTATTCTGACATACAGTTCTCTTCTTTTCTAAAAGGGACTTTAGATTTTGCCTTCTCCTATAGGTAATCTTAGGTTCACAGCCCAATCTCTTTAACAAATTTTCATTACCTTTTATAATAATCCAATTTTTATATAGTGCCGTTCTAACAAGAGCATGATCCGAAGAAAAAGTGGAGAGGAAACTAGTGTGGTGAATTATGTTCTGCTGAACCATTCCCAATTGGTGTAAATTAATCATATTTATCTCAGGGCTTGTATTATCTAACAAAATCTCAGCCCGGAATTCTTCCTGCCTTGCCAACAACGGGCTAAAATGCCCAATACTTCTTTTGTGAGTAACTTCATTCTTAATAGCCACTATTAAATGAAGTGGATACCCTCTATTGAGGAACATAGTTTCTAATAATTGGCATTCTAAATTAAAATCTGTATCATTTGTAATCATACGGGCAGCCCTAACCATTTGCCCTTTAACTACTGCCCTTTTCTGATAGTAGGGATGATTACTTGAATAGTGGAGAAATGAATTTGAGTATGTAGGTTTTCTGTAAATTTTACTTTTATAACAAGATTTTGAGCTATCTTTAATTAGAAATATATCGAGAAATCTAATGGACTTCTCACCTATAACATAGGTGAATTCTAGAAAAGTGGTGGTCTTAGAAATATTATCAAGAAATGTTGGTATCTGGCCTATATCTCCTTTCCAAATACAGAACATGTCATCCTGGTATCTTGTATACCAGGAGACATGATTCCTGAATAATGGATCTTTAAATAATAAATTACGTTCCCAAAATGCCATTACGGCATTAGCGAAACTACCACCACATGGGGAGCCCATCGCAACCCCCGATTTTTGTAAATAAAATTTACCCTCAAACATCATGAAATTATTATTCAAAACCAATTCTAAGATTGTCTCTATTAATAAATAAACGATAACCAGAACAGTCAACCAATAAACACTGAAATAATTGCAGTTCTAGTAAAACAGCATCCACAGATTCGGCACCAGCACTTCCGAAGCACTCCACAGGTCACAAAATTCCACAACGTTTATTGCATAAAATACACTTGATAAAAGTTAAGCGCTTTCATCTTACATCTAAGACTTCATCAGAACAATAATTCAAACATAAATTAATCCATTTATAGTCCCTTCTCCCATCACATGATTTAAATACTACGTAATCTAAATACATATTTAAAGTGCTAGTGCTCAACTTACTGTTTTTTTAATAGTAGGGGAGAAAGAAACCAGGTGGCAGATACAGCTTAATGCATCTGTCTATCCAGGAATAAATGAATATATATCTGTTAAGCCTCTGTTATAAATTGAATGTCTCATACATTGCAAGCTACAATTGTTTAAAAGTGTGTAAATATGTATTGAGTAGTAGTAGATTTTAACAATGTTTTTTTAAAAAAAGTTTTTTTAAAAAAAAGTTTTTTAAAATGTATTAACATGAGAAATAAAAGTCAGTAGGAAAGGGAAAGAATTAAGTTGAGCACTAGCACTTTAAATATGTATTTAGATTACGTAGTATTTAAATCATGTGATGGGAGAAGGGACTATAAATGGATTAATTTATGTTTGAATTATTGTTCTGATGAAGTCTTAGATGTAAGATGAAAGCGCTTAACTTTTATCAAGTGTATTTTATGCAATAAACGTTGTGGAATTTTGTGACCTGTGGAGTGCTTTGGAAGTGCTGGTGCCGAATCTGTGGATGCTGTTTTACTAGAACTGCAATTATTTCAGTGTTTATTGTCTCTATTAAGTTAATGGTATTACTCTCTACTTTCTTTATAAGTAAGAATTCTCTAACCCACTCTATACCAGTTTTCTGAGGAATTACTGTATATAAATCCTTGATGTCTATTGTGAGAAAACATCCATTAGGCTGAAACTCAAGCTGACTAATATTCTTCAAAAAGCTCCACGAATATTTACAAATTTGTGGCTCACTTTCCAGGTATGGTTTTAGAAGGGTATCTATATATTTGGCACACCCGTATGTAATTGACCCACGCCCATCGACTATTGGTCTGAAGGGTGGGTCAATCAAAGATTTATGAATTTTTGGGGTGCCAAATAAAGCTGGAGTAATAGGTGCTAACATAGATAAATAATGATATAAATCTATGTCAACAGACCCTTCTAAAAACAGATCTTCCAAAATTGCTCTAATCTTAATATATGCTCCATTAACTTCATACAGAGAGACTTCTATGTATGCCACGGTATCAAGATGCTTACACATTTTAGCTACATAGACATTATAGTCCATGAAAACCAGACCTCCCCCCCTTGTCTGGCTTCATGACTCTGATGTCACATTCGTTTAACAAGTTAATACAATCATTTTCTAGTATGTTTGTGCTATATCTCGTGGGTCTTTGTTGGAACCCGTCTTTGATAGCTCTAAAGTCAGCTTCACACATTTTCTCAAATATGTTCAGCTCAGGATGAACTGGGGGGTTAAACAAACTGGAAACTCTGTTAAAATGAACCATACTCAAATTGTTGCCCATAAGTAAATTTAAATTAAGTTTACGGACATACAATTTAAGATCTATAAGAGTACTAGCAATGTCCATTCTTTTGCTAGGAACAAAAGTTAGCCCTTTTGAAAGAAAATCAATCATCTCTTGATGAACGTCCAAAACGGTGTAATTAAATATTTTAAAGTCACTGTTTGAACTAATATGCATTCTTGGGCCATGATTCACGATATCTACACATACTATCTCCTCCTCTGTTTCCTTTTGTTTTTCCCTTGGGGTCGATTCTGGTTGTACTGCCGGTTGCTGTTTCGGGCATTGTTGTTGGACTGAAAAACCTGTTGGTTAGATTCACCTCCCCTACCATTAAGATTACCAGATTGATTGTTTGAATGGTTAATATTATTATTGTTGTTGTTGTTGTTGTTGTAGTTGTGCCCTGAACTTTTGTTACTACGATTACTGTTACTGTTGAGTCTTTCACTCTGCCTATGTGGCTAATTAACTCTGTTATCAACCACAGGGCTTGAATTAAGTGGTGCAACTGTCCCGTTCTCATTGTTCAAGTTATTGCCAGCCCCCGAATCATTAACTTGCCAAAAAGATGTATTGGAAGGTGTATTTGAGGGTGGCTTAGGATAAGCTTGTTTTTTAGAATAATCATTAATGTCTCTAGCAATCTTTTTCCTTTTGGTAATTAACAGTTTATTTATTGCTGTTTCAATACTAGCATACATTCTGCAATATTCGAATTTATACCTAGAAAAGTCATTGTGGTTTTTGATAAGGTGGTCCAACATTTCCAACTCAGTTTTTAAGGCACAAATATCTGTATTATAAAAATTGATGAGGGCTTGCAGAAATTCTAAACCTTGACGGTCAAAAAGTTCAATAAGTTCATGATGGAAAACCGAACCGTTAATGAGTCCCGCTGGATACCACCATTGTCTAAGCCCTTTGGGAATTATTTTCATAGTAATACACTCTTGCAAGTAGGAAACTTCGAGCTGAAGCTTCCTACATTTATATAGTTTCATATCAAATTCATTAATTTTGTTCAAAAGATTGTTAGTCTCCTGTTCATCATTAGCATCAAAAGAATTACCGTGTTCATATGCGCTATTAAAAAAGTTGTTATTGTTCATAAATGCTGCGATGGAAGGAATATTAGTACTTTGATCAATCAAACCTTCTCCGCTTGCTCCCGACACAGGGTTCCTTTGAACTCCCGGCTGGTTCCCATTTACCGGGCTAGTAATAGCTGCTACCGCATCCGAACTATTAGAAGTGCCTGCAGCCACACCTCCCATGGCTCGACTGCCATTACTGTTACCCGATCTGGGTGATGTCCTATTCGTACTAATAGGTGACAAATTATGTGGGACGCCTGGTTGCTTATTGGAAAAACTAACTTCTTTAACTTTAGAAGCAGGTAAAGCTTCAACTTTGTGTGTCAACGAATCCACTCGCCCTAGTAGAACCTCCACTAAGGCGGTAAGATTACCAATAGCGTTTTCTTGACCGCTTTGCCAGGAAATTTTGTGGCATCTGTCAATATTTGCCATTTACTCTCTTTCATTGCTAATAGTGCTTTCCAATTCCCACCTTGTAACAAACTATCCACTTGGTCAATAATAGCAAACTTAAATTGATGTGTGTCCCCTTTCATACACATATGTTTATATAATGCAAAATTTCCTGGCATCAATGAAAGTATAAGTATCAAGCCATTTCTCACCTTGACATAGTACCTTATTTGTGCATTCGTATTTTTATATATTTATATATGTTTTTTACATATATTTTTTACATATTTTTTTACACATTCTCAATGCATTATAATTTGTGTGCAGTCAATGTATAGTTATTGTTTTAAATTTCAACAATTTTAATATTTTAACATAACACACATATTAATGAAGTTTATTTTTTGTAATTTGTCCTATTCTGATTATGTGTATATGAATATTTGATTTATGTCTTTTACATTAGTATGTTTCTTTAAGTTCATCAATTTTTGCAAGTTTCTGGTGCCAAAACATTTATTTAAAGAAGTGATTTTAATTGTTATATGGTTCTGAAGAAGTCTGTCGATTACAGATGAAAGCGCTTAACCAGATGATTCGTTTTTAACTGTGTGGATTACAATAAAGAAATCTTCTCTGTTCGAGCTGTGCCGTATTTTGTGTAGCCAGTACCGTACCAGCATCTACATTTCAATCAAATTATTTGTTCCAGTGTTGGTTAATACATGAGAATGTGTTATTTGAGTACTATTACAGTTGTATATGCCATCTCATATAGCTGTTTAGACACTGAAATACATACAAACAGATTAATGCAACTCTCAAACAGATCATTTACTACTGCATTCCGAAACGCATAACATATGTTCTGTCCAGGCCAAGGCCTTCAAGTAGTACAACAATAAAGACAGACTGGGCTACAGAATAACAATCAATCAACAGTAAGTAATGCAGATGTATAGTCCAACAGCCTCTAACTACATTCTGTATGCAATCCCTTCGGGGAAAAGAATTCAGTTGACACAATGGGATGTATCTGTCACATAACAAGGCATAACTGAACCCATCACAATCACACTGACAAACAGAACAGTCTGTATGGCAAAAAGCAGTAGACCAGCATTTTTCCAAGGTGAAATGTATGGTAATGTACATCCATGTACCTTAAGGCAGCTTACTCCTGATATTCCTCACATGTTGTAACAGCCCAGATTATTTATGGTGCATCCCCCCATAGACTGACTTACAGGGGCATATACCACTGTTACATTTTATTTATTTACTTATTTATTTCCAGTTTGATAACCATGGAGGTCCACTGGGCCTAGAGGGCCCGTTTTCAGTGGAGGCCCGGGGAGAAAAGCTCCGTATTACATACAATTAAAACAAGCATAGAGTTTTACATTTAGGCCCAGGGAGCAAAGCTCCGTATTACATACAATTTAAACAAGCATACATTTATGCAATTATACATACAATTATAAATGTTTTAGAAAACAAATGTAAAATTATATATGGAGCTGTATCAAATTGAAAAGGTGCACAAAGAAAGGAAAAAAAAGGGGAACAAAATTAACAGAGAGAAGGGATAGAGAGCTATGTACAATATTTACATGGTAACCATTCTTTAGATTCAGAGCAAGGCAGTTGTAGGGAAAAAAATAGCATGTGCATGAGGGAGTGCATAAGCAATATTAGGAGGAGTTAGGTAGGAAGAATGCAATTACATTTCCAGTTTTGGGACCTCTGGACTGCAGAAGGGCACACATGTATTGTGCAGATGAAGCCCACACATATATGGACCCAACCCCACAATATTTGTGGGGGCCACAACAGCAGTGGAATGATAGCAGGAATGGCAGCATGACATACTCACAGGCCACTACATAACCCCTGACTGCATGTCATATGGACAAAGCATTGTATGTAGGTGGAGGCCAGAGGCCAGAACACAGCCCCATATGTGAAATAGTGTTGTCATACACTAAGCAAGTTGCTGGTGTTACAGGATAGTCTGCAACATACCCTTAGTCAGGAATATGAAGTCAGAAACACAAATGGATGTAGCCATGTATTGATAGCACTCAACACACACACTGCCATTGATATATCTGACACAAAACCTGTATGATGGACAGACAAAACATAACAGGCACACATCTGACTATCAAGTGGATAGGCTCACAGTTGAGAGCTATGCAGACAGACTGCATTCCATGTTAAACTAGTATGCACACACAAACCCTGTAACACTGGTGGTATACAATGCATACAACAACACTACTCACACTCTTGTCTGTAGTTCTGGAACCTCATAGAAATATGTAGTTGGTCTGAGTGTGCAAATTCTCTTGTAAGAAGTATTGCGACCTGCTGTCTGTAACACTGCCGCCCACATACAGGAAGGGTGTCCACCATACAGTAAAGGTAAAGGGACCACACCCACATGATGAAGGGATTTATAGTAATGGGTTCCATGACAGTGGCAATTGGAAGTACTACACAGCTGTTGCATGCAGATAGCAAGTGGAGGACACTGATTTGTGCAGAGGCCATCACCTGATCATGTGCATCACCTACAAAAGCCATGCTGCAATCTATTCCAAGCAGCTCTATCTATTTACTGAAGAGAGAGAGAGAGAGAAAGAGAAACAGAAACCAAAACCAAAACAGAAACAGAAACAGAAACTAACAAACAAACAAACGTAGAAAGAAAGCAGGCTAAAGCCAAAGCAAAGGAGATAAAAAAATACTCCTACAAGGAAACTATCCAAAACAGACCTCATTCCCACAACAGGTATTTGAAGTATATATGCATGTAGTTGACTGTAGTACTTGGTCCAAAATAATGGGATAGATGATGTGGAATAATTTATATATGCCATCAGGTGTTGTTGTTGTAATGATTTTCAGCTGAACAACTGCTATGGACAATAGAGTCTGTCCCTGTGGGTAGTGGGCCATGCCCGTCAACTGTGCAGAGAAGCACTGACAAACATGATGTAAGCCATCATAGTGTGTGTTGTGTAATGTAAAGCATGTATATTACTGTGGCAAATAGCTGATGGTGGAAGTAATGCCATAATGATGGACACATGGGTTCCAGAGCCCACCACTTGCAGGACACTCAGGTTAACATGTATTGTAACAAGCTGAAATGCCATAGGTGTGTAATAGGCTTACCTGCAATCTGGCCCTATATATACCCCTCTAATGTTAGGCTGTGTCCATATGTGGCACCTGTCTGTGTTGTAGCAAGGCAGAACAGTGCAGCTTGCAGGAAGGAGAGTTAGGGAGTGCGGACCTGATGCCTGAATGTACCCATAAAATATATCTACACACACACACACACACACACACACATACACACATATATATATATATGTGTGTGTGTGTGTGTGTGTGTGTGTGTGTGTGTGTGTGTGTGTGTGTGTGTATGTCTACATATATACAAACACACATGCATATTTGTATATAAATACATGTCCCCTATATTTCCATCACAGTGCTGCGTGCTATGTCTAAGGGAACATCACACATAGCAATACACACAGATATATACAGCTGTAAGTTTGGGCATATGTGGGTAGTAATAGTCCACACAATCCTGGAACATATCCAACAGCATGCATAGATATCCCCAATAACACATAACGACAGATGTGCAGCAATCACATAGCAAGCATACTACATGCATATATGGAACCATAGTTGCCCTGTCAATGGCATGCAGGTGAAATATTCTGTAACAGGCCACAAGGAACATGGCTACAAACACATAGCACAAAGCATGGTACAATACAGTATATGTCCCAATGGTAGGTAATCTGTAGCCATACCTATTGAGTTGTGTGAACAGTTTGTTGTCACTGATATGGTTGGGGGTGACAGAGATCTGTATTAAGAGCTATTGTTACCTTGCTGTATGAGTTGCTCAGACCTGTTTCCATATTTATGGCTTTCAGGCAAGATGTCCTATGGCCGGTTACTGGTGTATTCAGCGGCAGAAAATGAAGTCATTCTTAACCACCTGATAAAGCACTACCAGGTTCTCTTTGGCAGGACAGCCCATGAGCAGCAGGAGCAGACCACCCTGTGGAATGATCTAGTCCACAGGGTCAATGATGTTGGCCTGCATAACCGCAATTATGAGCAGGTCTGGCATCATTGTTGCGACCTGCTTCACAATGCCCGTCCATGTGCTGCTGCAGTCTGAGGAGATCACCTCGCAACAGGGGGGGTCATACTATCCATCCCCCCTGACACATGTTGAGGAGTTTCTTGCCAGCCTCGTGGCACCTGCCCGCCCGCACATGCAACAACTGGCGGGGACCATAGTGGAGGTGAGTGCTACCCATGCACCAGCTGAGGAGCATGCAGATAAGGCCACATGACACATCAGTAGACCACTGTTGCGTATGCATCCGCATCTGTACAGGTAGATCATGCATATGTGAGATGTCATATATATAGTCTGTTGCTGTGTAGTAGTAATAAACAGATGTGCATACACTGTAGTACTGTGGACATGTACTGTTGATGTATTGTAATGCTGCACCCACCCTGTAGCAATGCAACAGCTGTGGCCACTGACATCACATTTCTCACACTCTTATGTAGGTCCCTCTGGTATACCACCAAGGCAGCAGCCTGTAACTGGTGAGTATGGTTTATGTTCATGCTTGCCAATACAGCGGTCTTGTAATGACTTTGGTATATTCCATGCACACGTCTAACACACTTACCGATAATGCATGTTGTATATGTTCACGTATTGTTGCTGTTAACTGCACTGCAGCACAGTGTTGACCATGATGGGATATCTGAAGGGTATGTCAGCCGCCTGCAAGATAACTAACATCCTGTCATTGAGAAATATGTCCACAGGGATGAACATAATGGTGGCACACATGGCCTACAGTAGGGACATGTGTGAAACATCACCCTTATACAGTACTACAGCAGTGTATATACCAGTATTACAATGGCAACTGTTACAGATCTACACTATGGCATATCATAATACTGTGATCTACAACCCTTAAAACCTGCAATGTGGCCCCAATATGAGCACTAAGTGCGTAATATGGAATTGTAGGCTAAGGCAGCAAATATGGGGAATACATACTTTCACAAACACTGGAAGCATATGTGTGTACACACTACAGAGGAAATATAGTGGAGGCAGCTGTTGAGGTACTGCCTGCACGCATTTGTCATGGAAATGCACCTTTCAGCAAGTACACGGCCCCAATGTCACACCACGTATTGATCTGATGTCCAAGACATTTGGCCAGCAAATGTGCACACTTACCTGCAACAGAGGCAAGCGTGGCTTGCACACATCTTACATGACATGGTGTGGACCCCATACCCAACAGGTAGCACCCATGAGCTGCACATGTAGCCATACCTCACCATTGCATATGCCATGGCAAACAGTGCAGTCAGTATGTGGCAAGGATGTATGGGACAGGAATGATGTAGAAAATAAACAGATGGCCACAAAAGACAAATGATGTCACATGTAGTAAACTGGTCATGCGGGCTGCCCACTAACATGCCACAACACTGAGGGGGCAGCAGGAATGCCCAGCAAGTACTGGCTGTGTGGAACCCATGTCAGCAATTGCCTGGACTCTGCAAGCATGTGGCCTATGGGTTAGGGTAAATCAGATGTGACAGGTGTACCACAGGAAACATCAGCCAGGCCTCTCTAAAGGTACTGTATGCATAACAGAAGAGGTCCCCAACAGTCATGCATTGCAATATGTACTGGTGTACCATGACCACTTTGGAAACCTACAGACAGTATCATGTAAGATACAGGTCCTGCACAACCAATGCCTCACCCCACCTCAGGCCCACCATCCCCATCTGTACTGTGCCAGTGCCAGTGTACATCTGTATGTTTGCCAGTCATTAGCTGAGACTAGGCTGTTACACGTGGTGTTCAGTGTTTGGGACACTGCAAACTGAAACACATGTGTAGGCCATAGTTGTCAAGCATCTGCAAAAAGGCTGAAGGTGGGGAGGGTGTGTCATCATGACACACCAGTGCACTGCAGCAGGTATCCTAAGGATGATACATATGGATGTAAATGCACGCAGTCAGATTCAGGAACTGTGGCAGATGTAACACTGACTCCAAAGCAATAGTGATGGCAGTGTGTGGACTCCAATGGATGTGCACATGAGTAGACCTTGCAATCATGCAGAGTTGGGGGACATGTGTATGGCAGACTGACCATATACTGGCAAATGCAGATGGCCCATGCTAGTATACCCATGCCAGGAATAGTGACTGCTGTAGTACACATAATAATAGGTGCAGCAAACCGTCATGATAAGGGCGTGCACACATATGCACCCACAGAGGGTATGCATCATGGTCAGCATCTGCACACCCAACACATTTGTTAGACACTGCATGTGAATGTACAGGACATATGTCACATATCAGGCTCATGTAATGTTAATATATGCGGTGATGTGGTCCCATGGCATATCAAGGAAGAGTGCGTCATATCAGTAAGGGTGTGTACACTCCCCATAACCATGGTAAGGTTTGATGGTTGTTAGTGTAATAATATCATATTGGTCATACATGCACCGCTGATGTTGAAATCTGTAAACCAGACATCAGGCATTCACAAATGACATCTGTCTACATATCATCCAAGGTATGTGTCACACAAACACATAGGGGCTGTGAGCATTAGAGCAGCCATAACTGACACAGTAATACACATTCAGCAATGGTTTGTACACCTATGAGGTATAGTGCACAGTACATGGCAGGGTGCAGAACAGGTGCACAGCAATACTGTGTATATGGGTGCAGTTTTTTCCCAGTGGAAGGGGTATCACCTACTAACACAGCCCATGCATCACACACATGCATACTGTTGCTAGAATGGATTGACTATAGCTGCACTGCATGCTGTTGAGTACCATATGTTATGCATGTTGACAGATGGGTAATGGGAGGAGTGTTTGTAGTATCTTTGTGCAACCTCACCTGTAGATGTGTGTGTGTGTGTGTGTGTGTGTGTGTGTGTGTGTGTGTGTGTGGGGGGGGTTATTTTGTCTGTAAGTGCAATCTGGTGGAGTGGAGGGGGTTGATGCATGTAAGATGTGTGTGTGTGTGTGTGTGTGTGCGCGCGTGTGTGGGTGTCCATGTATGCACATGTGTCATTGTGGGGTTGTTCATACGCAGTAATTCCCTTTGGAATTGTGTAGTACATGGACATGGACTGACACACGAGACACTACGGATACTTGTCTGATATGTAAGCAAAGGACAGCTGATAGTATAATAAGGTCTGTAGCATGGAGCATGCATTGGTAGGGAAACTAGACACCGGGTATACCCTTAATATTGCAATCAGCAGAAAGGTGAATGACTACCCACATATGCAGCACTACAGATGCATTGAGAAATTACTAGACAACACCAGGCAGTGTATCCATATATTATTACTGTCCACATGATAAGTTGATTGAGCAGCAGATTTGGCATGTACCGAGCAATAGTTACATATGACACTCCAGTGCGTGACATTATGGAGTGAACGTAGTAGCCCCTAACATATGGGGGCCATGCTCAAGATGTCTGAACATGCCCAGGGTGAACACTGGATGACAGCAGTGGGGCCATGTAAAACCTACTCCACTCAAGTCAAGGAGGTAATGGAGCAACAGGTCTTGTGTTGTAATCACTCATCTAGGCATTTAGAGGAATGATATGTTAATGAGTGGTATTAATGAGTGCATGTTCCCAAGTGTGATGCAGAATGGGGAGCTTACGTGAATAAACGTGGGGCTGTCTGTAAACTCAGGGACAGGTAGGCCTTATGGTTGAGTTTTTGTGTGTGTGTGTGTGTGTGTGTGTGTGTGTGTGTGTGTGTGTGTGTGTGTGTGTGTGTATGTGTGTACTGTTATGCAATACTGTACAGGTCATAAAGTGCGTTTCTTGTTTTCCCCCACAGGTGGCGAGGTGGGTCTGGGTACCTCCTGAATGCAATCTGATGTTGGTGTCCATACAGACAACGAAGATGATGATAAGAATGTTGAGGCACAGGCGGGGTTATCAGAGGCCGAAACTATGCCATCATTTGACATCTCCTGTTAGACACCCCAACCCTGCACTCAGTTACAGTGCTTATACATACCCCATCACCAGTGGCCATAGCAGAGTGACAGTCTGCGGTTGGTGGTAGAGCAGAGTGTGGTATCTATGCCTACTGTATTTGGTCACAGCAGGCATAGCCGGATGTCTGGCAGGGCACCAAATAGGCAGATGTACTGGGGTGCTCATGGTAGGGCGGCTGGTGCCACAAATGGTACCACCGGGTGCATGTTTCAGACTGTCATAGGGGCGCAAGCACATATGGAATTGTACAGCAGACAGGGCCTGAGGCTGCAGAGGGCTACACTCTCATCTATAGGTGACAACTTCCATGAATTTGCAGGTGCCCTCCATGATTATATTGAGGTCATGGATAGCCGGTTGGATGAGATGGTGGGCCTCATCGATTGTGGTTTGTCCATGCTTGAACATGTGGTGGGACTGCGGCAATGGCTGCATGGATGTAGGTCAGCAACACCAACAGCTGGCGGTTGACATGGATGTGCTAGGACACCAAGGAGCTCCTGTAGTGGCAGTACCAACACCAGCACTGCAAGGGGGGTGCTGTCCTCACCACACCACAGCAGGCCACATGCATATGGCCCTGGCCAGTCACAGGAGGGACCTGATTCCAGTGGACATCTGCTATCATCAGGGAAGAGTAGCACATTGAGGCCTGTACCTGGACATGCCCATGGAACCCCTGGCAGGCACAGTCCACGTGCCCATGGCCAGAGGTGCTGAATTGTACACCCTGCCAGGTATGGTCTGCAGCTGTCCAAGACATACCTGTATAGGACAGCCAGATGGCAGAACTGTGTGCATGCATACCCACACACTATACAAACACACTTAGGGCAACCCCATACCTACACACACAACATCACTATGCCCAGTTTAGCTAATTACACCCCTCACCCACACACATGGTGTCAAACATACGGCCCACCCTCGGTTTCTAGCAAACCAGCAACACACCCTGTGCATATGATAATACCTGTGCCACATCCCTGTCATCCATAACATTGATGCAGGGACAGGCTAATATGGTTCTGATGCACACAGTGACTGTACTACACTGTACCAATGTACTGCTGTGTAACATGTTGTCAGCAGTAATGTTTAATCTATACATGTCAGGTAGTGAAGCTGTTCAGCTATGATGCATTATAGCTGTTAGTAACACTGAGTGATTGTGGTCTCCATAATGTTATCCATTTGTGTTGTAGGTGTACATGTATCAGCAGAAGGATTGTCTACATTCATATTCCACAAGGGGTATGGCACTGTGGTGATACCATGGCTGTGAAATATCCGGGGTACAGTTGAACACATGTCACATGTCTGTATACCAGTTACTGCCTGTGCCATATGGACAGGTGACCCACTGGGGCATGTATAATCAGCAACCTGATGTATATCCATCCACATACATGCACACTCTTATTTGACAACACTGGGACTAGACCCCTACCTAGGTATGAAGTGCTACTGATGTGTTTGGCTTTCATTGCACACACCACATAGTGTTTAGGGTGAGGTGTGTTCCAGGTTACATGTTACATTCAGAACATCCACAGATGTGTACAGTATGGTAATGGGGGCTGTAGTGGTTATATATGGACAATACATAGTGTGACATACAATCATATGCGCATTAACAGACACATAACAGGCAGACACACATCTGAGAGACCTGGGCCTATTGGTGCTAACTAACATGTCAGTATGTTTAATGTGTTACAGGTAAGCTGCACACAGCACATGCATGACTGGGCTGGATTGTGGTATCAGTTACCTGTAAGGTGGATGGTGACAGTGGTCACCATACAGTGGTACATGGACATGTACCAGGGGTACCATGGTGTAATGACAGTGTACATAGCACCCACACCCCACAGTGGGTACTGTATACACTGCAACCCATGATGGCACTCTGACATACCCACCATCACAAATTGCCCATGACTGCGATACAACCAATTGTCCATCCCAACAGTGGTACTACAGGGGTATGCATCTAATGCACATGCCACAGGCATAGTAGGATGATGCATTGTCATGCCTCACCTATGGGCAGCAACATCACTATCTGTAGTACTGTGTGGCAATGCATATTGTAATAGGAGTATGTGGCCTCAGAATGCTGTACCCTACAGATATACAAACATGCACACATACACACACTTGCCAGAACTCAATGGGTATCCCATGCCTACCAACCCCTTTGTACAGCACTGTTGTGCTGGTACTGCAAGGCTAATGTAGCTGTTAGGGAGAGGAGCGTAACAGGGTACATGTAATGTCCTGTACAGCAGCCGCCACATCTTACTATGCTCATGGGTGTTGCGGTGGGTGTGAAAGCCCTCACAGTATTCCCAACTACAAGTGTACTAACACACAAACACTGATATCCTCAGTAATGTACATGTACACATTTGTCAGTATTGGAGTGCATCGCTGCAGCTGGTCATGGGTATGCACCTGGCTATTGTCCATGGAGATATGGGAAGTGTAGGGGATGTGTGTACAGTGGTATCATGCTACCTGCCATGTGCCAGCAGGAAATCTATCAAAAGACACAACTGTGGTGACCCTCAGGGTGAGAGTGGTATGCATCAGCCAATCTTCTGGGTGCCTCCTGCAAATGGTCACTAAAGTGATCCAGTTGACATGTATGCAGCATGTGTTATAACACATGGTTAGTGTTTGTGATGGAGACCTGTACCCAAGCATGTTCTGTTGACTGTGGTAGTGTAGTGGAGGTACCCATGTTATGTGGTGCATGCAGGGTGTTGTGTCCTATCTGTGCCAGTTATAACACAGCTGGGCAGACATGTCAGTATCAGTCAAGTATAGTTTGCCTGTATGTATCCGAGCTGGATACCTGCTATCTGCACATCTGTAGAGGGACTGTTTGAAGCCCTCACTGACATGTGCTGTACAGACAGTAGTCTACAGTCACTTTCCAAATGTCAGATCATTATCTAGGAGGGGATATATACTGTGACACAGCTCAGACACCAGGAACATGACAGTGAGGCCACAGAATCCAGCTATACCTGCAGGGGTGCTTGTTGCCAGTACTACATTTAGCACTTTACTCTTGCCTGGGAAAGCACTGTCAACAGTAGTAACGGCATGATAAACTACATGCCAGTGTGACGGCATGTAACCTGGGTTACTACACTTGTATGTAACACATTCACATGGATAAGAGTGATATACAGGTCTTATATACTTGAGTGTCCCAGGCATGACACTCACACCCCTTGCTACTGTAATGACATCACATAGATGCATGTTTTGTACATGGCATTACATACACTTATTACAGATGTCATTACCCTTCTATGTTATCAGACTGGGATATGAGCACTGGTTACCAGGGCTGAGCCATGCTTCACAGGTGTCAGCATTGCTGCAATATAACAGCTGAGCACATTTGCGCACTGGTAAGTGAAGCCGACATGGTGTAAGTGCCCTTACTTTTAACCATACCTAAGCACCGCTTAGCTTTGTGCAAACCCATGTAAATGCACTTAAAGCTGCTCAAAACTGCCTTAACCACTCTGTATCCACCAGCCCTTGCAGGCCTTAAACCTGGGACCCTGTACACTATAGTCACAACAGTTAATCACTACGCCATGACAGCTATGAAGACAGTTGATGTTTTTCCAATATATCTGTCAGTACACATATTGAACAGTATTGAACAATTGCTGTGACTTCCACAATTGTGTAGTACTTGTTAGTGATATTGCTGTTGCATCACATATGTTATATCTGAATATGCACATATCAGGTACATATGGTGTGATACATCTGGGAAGGCATACACAACCGTAAAGTTTACACATGACAAGGATATGGATATATACATATGTAGATATATGTCTACATGTACATACACATATATATATATATATGTATTTCTACACATCTATATAGTGCATCATATATATGGCCATTTATAGCTCTCTCTGTATCTATATATATATATATATATATATATATATATATATATATATATATATATATGTATATAGATAGGTATATATAGATATATATGTATGCACATCCTATATGTACAGATATACCTATTTATGTTGATATATATGTAAATATCTATACATATCTAAACAGATATACCTATTTATGTTGATATATATGTAGATATCCATAACTATATATGCCTATATATCATCCTGGATAATTCAAAAAAACATAATTAAGGCCAAATGGTCAGAGTACCCAGGATGTGTTTAGAACTGGATGTTTGTAGGAATGGAATGGGGACACTAGTTCAGTTTTTTTATGGATAGAGGTTACCCTAGGAAATATGGTTGTACACACTTGTGAGCAGGTTTTAGATGGTTAAGGGACAAGGTATGTGCCCTTATTGAGAGTTCCACTTGAGGAAAGTCCCAGAATGATAAAGGGTCATATGTTTATTCTATGGTTTTGACCTATGGTGAATTACGTGGTACAGTGAGGCACATGGAAAAAAAATGGGTTATATTTAAGGGTAACAATGAGATTATCCAAAACATGGGTAACATTCCTAGATTTATGTATAAAACAGATTTTAACTAGAAATATTTACTTGAACATCCAAAGGTACCTGTTAATTTAACCTTCAAAGAAACTGTAAAATGTGGTGCTTATAGATACTGTAGATATATTTTTGAAGAGAAAATCTTCTGTGTAGGTGATCCCCCTATTAAAGTTTGACTTGCTTCAGGTAACTGTGGGTCTAGGGGTTAAGTATATATTGTAGTATGTATAGGTTGGCAACATTTTGGAACATTTCTCCCCGGCCTCCGCTGAAAATTGGCTACTTTCCCAGTAAACAAATGTTAAATAAATACATTTTTATATTGGGAAAACTGAAAGAGCCTTTCATAAGTGTACTTATGAACATTTATATAGGTTCATAGGTTTATACTAGGCTATCTGCCCTAAGGCATTTATAAGCCTAGCCCAAATTTTTGTGGCTTACGCCACCCCTTATATGAAAAAATACTGTGCCCATTAGTTTGTTGTGCCTCTGTCCAGCAGTGACACAGAGATGATTCCCGGGGTAAACCTACGATCTCCCATCCACAGGTCTAGATTTCTCTTGAACAGAGTCAGCGAGGTGCTCTGCCTCACATGGACCGGGATTTTATTCCACAGCATAGGGAGTCTCTGAGTGATAAATCTATCCCTCCAGCACGTCCTATTTATATTCGTGCTAAGGTTTAAGTCTCTTGCTCTAGTGGTTTTGGTGGATTTGGATTTTTTGAGGTAGAGCATGTCCATTAATTCTGGGTTGGACATGGCCTTGTATGTCAGGCACATGTCACCTCTGAGCAGACGGTATGCGACTGAATAGAGCTGGAGTTTCTTCAATCTGGCAGCATATGACAGATTTTGGAGTCCCTTTATCCTTTTGGTGAGGAACTTTTGGGGTCTCTCCAATTGCTGCAGATGTCGGGTGAGATACATCCCGAATGGGGCATTGTACTCGATCATTGGTCTGATAAGTGAAGAGTACAGGGGAACAATGACCTCACTAGATCTGGATGTGAATCCCTTCATGATCAGGTGGGCAATGTAGAAGGTCTTTCTAACCACTTTAGCAACGTGAGTGTCAAAGAAAGGCCACTGTCAACCTGGGTCCCCAGGTCCCTGATAACCTCTTCTGTGCTTAGTGGATTGCCACCTATATGGTAGCTTGGGGTTACCTTGTTTTTCCCGAAGGGTATGACTATACATTTTTGGCGTTTAACTTCAGGCCATGGCTCTGGCACCAGCTATCTGTTTCCGTGAGTCCCTTCTGAAGGATATCCGTGTCCGATGCACTTTCCACTATGGCGCCCAGTTTGCAGTCGTCTGCAAACTTTGTCAGCCAAAGTCCTCCCATATTGGCCTGTACTTCTAAGAAGTAGATGCCAAACAATAGGGGGCCAAGGACCGAGCCCTGTGGGACACGACTTGTGACCGGCTTGGAGTCTGACATAGCGCCAGCAACTCTAACCCTGTGGGTTCTGTCCTTAAGCCAGTTTGCAACCCATCTTGTGACATATGGGTTTACATTTAAGCTGGTAAGTTTTTCTACAATACCCGAGTGGGGTATTGTGTCGAAAGCCTTTGCAAGGTCAAGGTAGGCTGTATGGACTGCCTTTCCCTCATCAATGGCCTTGGTGACTGCTTTGAAGAAGTCGACCAAGTTCAAAAGGCATGATCTTCCCTTGACAAAGCCAAACTGGGTCGGGTCCAATGTCTGCAAGTCCCCTATATCTTTGTTTATGAGCTCCATTATGATCCTCTCCATAGCTTTGCAGACTAGACTTGTTAAGCTTATGGGGCGGTAATTACCAGGGTCTGTAGAGGCGCCTTTGTGGAGTGGGACCACAGTTGCCGTACACCACTCCTTGGGCACGTATCCTGTGGTAAGGCTGAGATTAAACAGCTGCCTTATGTGCGGGTTTAATTCCTCATTTAGCTCATGTAGCACACAGGCGGGGACACCATCCGGTCCCATTGATGCTGTGTTTTAGCTTTAGAGAGAGCAGCTTTCACCTGCGCATTTGAGATGTCTGGGAGGCTACACTTGACTGGGATAGTTATCTCTCCTTTAGGGGGGGAGAGGGCGTGAAGTTTGCACTGAACCTGTCTGCCAGTATGTTGGCAATGTCTGTGGGTTCAGTGATTTTTGTATCATTTTGAACTAATTCTGAGCATATCTGGGAGTTTCCACCCAGGTTCCTAACATAGCTGAAAAAGGCCTTATGATTGTCCTTTGAATCCATGGCAATTTTTCTCTCAAAATTGGCCTTAGTTGATTTTATGAGTGCTCGTATTTTTTACTAATAATGATCAGGGGTGACTTCCCTTTTATGGATTTTGTTCTATCATGTAATAGCTTTCTCCTCTTATTGTAAAGTTTGTTAATGGCTGGGATCCACCAGACTGGACGTTTGCCCTTTGTGGAAAGAGTCTTGGTTTTATTTGGGATTGCCTGATCCATGCAGTCCTGGAGGTGTTCATAGAAGGCATTTGTAAGGGCTTCTGCAGCTTGGGTTGTGGTTTCCACTGGCTCAGGGGCCTTGAAGGATACCACGCCAGTCTTGAGTAGTGTGAAGTTTGCTTTAGAGAAGTTCTTCACTATGGTCTTTTTTGTTTGGGGTGGGGGCGGGATGTGGATTTCCAGTGAGATTAGTTTATGATCAGATCTCACCAATGAGGGATATACGTCCGGTGTGGAGCATTTTGTCCCCATGTT
Organism: Protopterus annectens; assembly: GCF_019279795.1. NCBI lineage: Eukaryota > Metazoa > Chordata > Ceratodontiformes > Protopteridae > Protopterus > Protopterus annectens. The sequence goes on from NC_056748.1 coordinate 464,722,826, forward strand.
TGTGACAATGAGATCTAGTATATTTTCTCCTCTCGTGGGAACAGTGACTAGCTGTTCCATGGCATTTGAATTTATGAACTCCAGGAACCGTTGGGCTAGAAAGTTAGGGCTTGAGTAATGTTCCCAGTCTATATTCGGGTAGTTGAAGTCACCCAATATGATGGTGTTTGGAGATACATTTATACCCTCCAGTGTCTTCAGGAAGGCTGTGTGGGGTTCCTGAGTTTGAGAGGGTGGCCTGTAGCATGCTACAATTTGTAGAGCAGTTTTGCCTATGGTTAGTTGCACCTGGATGGTTTCCGAAGCTTTGTGCGTTGCCACCAACCTGGAGGTGTGGGTATCCTTTATGAATATGGATACACCCCCTCCTTTTGTGGTCTGGTCCTGGTTTTGGGGCGGAGCATGATATGAGGTAAAACCTAATAGTGCCGGGGTGCTCTCAGGAGCCTTGAACCAGGTTTTAGTTACAGCACAGACATCGATGTTCTCCATACTGAGAAGGGCCTAGAGTGCGTGCATTTTGAGATTTAGACTTCTGGCATTGAGCAGCATTACCCTCAGTTTCTTCCCATTTTTGTTTTCTAGGGTGGTAGGTTTAGAATTTGAGCCTTGCCTAAAAAAGGCACTATGGAGGTGGCAAGAGCCTTAGCCAATATCCGGAATCCCAGGGGTGACAGGTGCAAGCCGTCCCTTGCGAAGCAGCGTGGCTTGTCAAGCATATGACTGGATCACTCCTTGGTATTTGCTGATTTTGGCTGGATTATTATTTGTTCCACTGGAGATTATAACATTAAACTTTTTTTACCAATGTCTCCGGTGTTTGGCTATCACTATATGAAGTTTCTTGTTCACTTCGTTATTTTTACCTCGTACGCACAGTTTTGTTTTATTTTGTTTTCTTTCTACTGCTTAATGCATTCCTTATATCACTAGACATATTCCAAATGCAATGAATTTTCAAGAAATGGTCTGAAGAAATGTTCAGTGTTGCTCTTAACAGTGTAGCATACACTTTTCTGTCACTTACAAGTGAACCATGAAAACTACAAAACTCACCGTCTTTAGCACTATTTTTGGGATCTATTACATATGAATTTATTCTTCCATGATGTCTGAGTCTATTTTGGTCCGCAGTACAATGGAAATCTTGCTCTGTTAGTACCGTTGACTTGTTTTCTTCTTTTTTTGTGAGTAAAACTTGTATATGCCATTTTAGCTTTGTTCCCTGCTGTGTATAGGAGCACTGCAATTTGCACATTCACTAATTCATCTGTGACTCTACTCACCCTCATCTATAGATGACATTCTGAATCTACAGAGTCCAATTGTCCCAAATATGATCATATAGCTTTAGAGACTTCTGGTTAAGACTGCTTTTTTTCCCAGGTCCATAATGAAATATTGATCGTCTCTTTTTCTGTCAGCTGACGTAACATTAGAAATGTCTACACTAAACAAAATGAGCAACATAACAGATTGTTGGCCAGCACCATGGCATAGAGGGAGAAAGCCAAAACTAAGACTTAGCAGGCCCAGGTTAGATAAGAATCTCAGGTAAGGCCCAAGCTGCCTAATAGATAAAGCACTGACCTCCTAAGGCAGGGATTGTAGGTTATATTCCCTTCTGGGGTAAGATAATCCCACTACAGCAAGAAGCACTGGCTGTTCCAATTTTCAGGAAGGGCTTCCTTGTTGGTGCACAGGATTGGGAGTTTGCATAACGGTTAAGGTGTTTATCTCACAGACATACAACATGTTAGGTTTGATTCTCAACCTTGAAAGGGAAATTGGCCAGGCATAAAATAGCCCACAAGGGCAGCTAGACTAGTACTTATCAATGAACCTAAGATGTCTGAGGTACTTGCAGGCATAGGTGGGTATGTAGGGAAGAAGGTCATTTGTCTTGTTATTTCCTATGGGGCGGCATAGTCCACAGAGGTGGGTAGCTCAGATGTATGCTGGAGAGTATATATTTGGAGGGATACAAAGACATAGGTCATAAATAAAGAAACATCCCACATTAGAAGTAGATAGTGGCAATATCCCAACCCAGGATGCCCTTGGGGTCTATGCTGGCCAATACCATAGAATGGTGATAATCCGGGAGCAGTAGGACAGGCTGGTTGATGTGGTGATTGACTGGGCCACTGAGTTAACTAGAAAGAATAATGCTGAAGGAGAAAAAAACATAACAAATTGCAATACAAACCCACATTAAAGAGTACCAAGACACTTTGTTCCCTTAACAGCTGCCAAAACTGTATATAACAAACTTCTGTTGCCCCTCATCTCTCATATGTGCATCCTTACAGCAAACTACAACAGTCACAGCAAAGTAAGCTCCACTGGGTTAATATGGTGTAGGATTTAAATCATATGCTATTCTAGCAATGCTTTCAGGTATGGCAAAGAGACACTAGGACCGGATTCCAAATGAAAGTTGCAGACAGAACAGCATACCAATGGACTTAAGTGCAACAGCAGCGGATGCAATTCCATAAAAAGACCACGTAATTATCTATTCAATGCAAGAAAATTACATATTCCATGCATGTATGTCAGATTCCAAAATACAATGGGCATGCCCAATGCAACTTAAATGTGACAGAGTACTTCACAGATAACTTTACGAAAGCACTTGGTGGAGGCCATATGTATTTTATCTTAATGCCACTACATTTCACAGTGTTGTAGGAAATCCTGTAGGATAAGCAAACTACATATATTATATATATATATATATATATATATCTATATATATATATATATATATATATATATATATATATATATATATATATATATAAAATGCAACTGGCATTAATGCAATTCATCATGCTGGGGTAATGCAAGCCATACAAGAGGACTGCCTGCAAATGCATCCAAGAAGAAAAACAGCTAGGTGCTGAGTCACACTCCAGATAAGCCAGCTGTCTGACCAGGAACTAATAGATTGATACAGGTTAGACAGATAGCTGTAGCATGCTTTGTGGGAGACTTATTCACCTCACATATTTGGTCATTGTCTGCAGACCCAATACTGAAACCCAATACTGAAAGAATAAAAATGTGTTTGAGTATACGTATACTGGTCTCTGGACATTTCATTAACATATGGAAAATGCTATAGGGGTGTCCCAGACAGCTGCCAGTCGCATTCTCTCACATTTCTTGGCAGCAATGTGCACTAATATGGATGATTGTCTGCATTTCTCAACAACAGCCATGCAGTGTGGAACTGCCAAGCAAAATGGCTATGCCACAGTTGACTTCCAACATTTCCTCAGTGCAATAGACTGCATTATAATCATTATCATAATCATCATCATCATCATTATTGTCACTGTCAACACCCCCTTTTACCAATTTGCTGTATGGGGTCAGGGTGTCTTGTCAACTGTCGTCATCTTTCTCTATACTGTGCCAGTCTCCTACCTTCTTGGATATTCATGCCTGGCTGTCCCAGATTTTCTCACACACAATCCTTCCACCTCTTTGCTGGGTGCCCTCATTTCCTCTTGCCTTCTTCCTGTCTGGACCAAATTGTCTTCACCAGATTGTCTTCTGCTTTTCTGCACGTGTCCAAACCACCATAATCCATTGGGGATACACCTTTCACTCCACACTGCTATGAGTACCCTCAGGTGCCATTTCTCCTTTTTTTTACCCACCATCTTTATCATATCTACTGTGACCTCATCTGAGCTTGATGCTTTCCCTGATTTCATTTTCCTTAGTTCTTCGTTTACTTATTCTAAGGTAGACCCCTCCTTTTCTTTCATTGTAGGTGGGTCTGGGTAAGTACAGCTTCGGTGGGGTTTTCTTCATTCAGAAGATGCTGGATGTAATGTTTTCATCTGCCTTTCATGTCCTGTAGACTGGTGAGCAAGTAATTTCTGGCATCCACTATTAGGCCAGCTGGCATAATGGTTAAGGTGTTTGCCTCCCATGCACTATATGCAAGGTTTCATCCAGACTTTTCATTAATACCGTTATGGAGTTTGCATGTTCTCCATTGGTTCTTCCCATCTCTAAAAACATGCTGAGTGTTTCCATTTCAAATTTGCTGAGCTAAAGCTGTGGGCAGCAGCACAGACTCTGGATGGTGTCCTACAGGGGAAGAGTTGTAGAGACCAATCATTTTGGGAATCCACTGTGGTTTACAGTAGCTTCAAGACAGGAAAACATGGATTACCAGATTGAATGTTGTGTCAGGGCTAGCCACTTGACAGTGTACAAATATGACTCTAGGTGATTCGGTTGTGTTGTATGTATGTGTAATAGATTTTCTCCTGAGTTGAACTTTGGCAGAGTGTGGGACCTTTGGTGGTTCAACAATTATGCACCAAAGATGACTGCAGCATGCTGGAGAACTGCTAGGCAACTCTGACTCTGAAGACCATGATTATGACCATGATGGGACAGTAATGATATTGACAGACTGGGACCTGCATGTGACATTGCTGCTTATCATAGAAGGCATCCAACATCATGCCAGGGAGAAGATTTTTGGGACCAGATCCGAGACATAGTGACAGACATCTTTGAGATGCAGATGAGGGACCCAATGAGCAACTTCACTCTGGACATGCATGACTCCTTCCAGGAGATTGCTACAGAGATATTTTGTGATATTTGATCTGATCAGGGAAGCACTTCAGGACTGTAAGTATTGTCTGTGTGATCCACTTTTGCAATGCTGCCACAGGGGTGCTTTCTATATCCAATTATTTAACTTATAAGCAGAAATGTGCAGACAGCAAATATTGCTGTTATGCTTTCCTTACCTGCATCATAATGTACACTGCACATATAATGTAATGTGTGGAGTTATGTTGCTGCTGCCGTCTGACATGCATTACCAAATTACACATGCAGTAAGCAATATTATTTGCATGATTATACTGTCATTATTGCATTCATTGCTCCATATGGACAGGAGTGCTACTCCTTAAATCTTTGTGTATGTGTTTGCTTGCTTTTGTGCATGTGTGTGTGTACTCCTAAGCATGCAGTGCAGCATACTATTGTTATGTCCAATATACTCTTGCCCTGTATGAGACAGATATGACTGTTGCAATTAGCATAATGCAAGTGAGGCCCAATTGTTCTGCATGTGCTGTACTGAGTTATGTAATTATTTGTGATGGCAGCAACTTTCATAATACATTATTCCCATTGATCTCACATAACATAGTGTGGTTGGTCTGATGTGTTTTTTTTTTTTGCATGTTATATATGTGTATATATTGCACTCATTTCTCTATTGGCTGTTGCTGTCTTATGTCCATTCAGCAACATGGCAAGTCCATACTTATGCAAATTATGTAGCACTGTTCTGTCATCCTGTCATACTGGCACAATGGCCTTGTGTGTGGCAAATACTGGCAAATGTTGTGCCATATCTTAGAACGTTACCATGACTGGTATAGATGACCATATTCCCATCACATACTGCATTGACCTTTACTGGTCAATTAGTGAATATAGTAAAGTGATGCTTTCTGTAGCATCAGTCATGAATCCCTTGTTTGTCTGTATCTTGCATTTATCAATAGCAAGTCTTTTTGATAATAGCATATATTATGGCATGCAAACACAGATTTGCATAAATGCCCTTGTGTATGCATTTGTAGTGCATCTGTACTAATTCACATGGATGTGCATATGCATAACAGTATTACGATTGACACACAGCTATACTTTAATATGTGACTGGTTGCATGCACTTATTCCATTTTATTGTGTTGTACTCTTGCTCACAGGACTGTCCTTTGATCAGTCCTACACATGTACAGTGGTATTTATATCAAGAATGGTGATTGTGGCACCTTTTGTATTATGTTTGTATGGCAGTATATATGTGTATGTGATATTCAAAAGTACTTTTGTTCTTTACCTGTGCCGCTTGCTGTTTACTGTTTAACTGTTGCATTTTACTGTTTGTGTCATTTCTACACAGACATGTTTATAGCCATCACCAATGCACTCTGCCTGTGTGTCATACACTGGCTATTTGCTTCAATGTACCCTGTGAGGATTTGCAGCCCAGCCTGTGTTGTGGATCCATGCATTTATAATATTTCTCCTTAGATAGGGTTGTCCTGCTTTATTCTGTGCCTAATTTCTCTTGCTGGCATTCCCCACTGATGTGGGCCTGTGTTTTCCATCTCCTTTCCCCGTTATAGCTTTGGCCTACATGTTACAGATATACATGGCATATGTTATGTTTATATTTACATTTCTCTATATTATCATCATTATCATCACTGTCATGTAGTTATACTGGTACTAGATTACCTTGTGTCACCATGTTGAGTATCATACACATGCAAGGCATATGCACACAAGTTGGTGGCAATTGATTTGATTCCATTATTGTTCACATTGTACGTGTGTTGTAATTACCCAGGTATTTGTATGTGTCCTGCTGTGCACAGGTTGACATTTTTTATCTGTCATTAACTCATATATGTGTCACCATTTACATCATATTCTATCTTATTGCTGTGTGTGTGTGTGTGTGTGTGTGTGTGTGTGTGTGTGTGTGTGTGTGTGTGTGTGTGTGTGTGTGTGTATGAATGACAAACTTCATTCTGACTGGATCATGTTATTCCACTGCATGTCACACATATACATTGCATATCCGATATCCCATCTGTGTTGCTTCTGACATGGCATAAATCTTTGACATATTGATCCCATTTTGCCTGTTTGTGTTGCATGCACTTATTTGTGTATTACACAGTCACATTAATCCTTTGCTGCATAACTGCTGTTTGGCACTGTGTTTGTTTGTTTGCTTTTTCCATGCAGGGTTATAGGTCTATGTCTGCCCTCTGCTTGTCTTCTCATGCATATCCTTGCCTGCTTTTGCACTTCCTTGCTGTGCTAGGCTTCCACTTGCACCACTGACAGCCTATTTGAGGACTGTATTTGATATCTGCTGTGCACTGCAATGATTGCACTCCCCATTTAGTCTTCTACAAGACACAACTTCCAACATTAATCCACATTCTGGTATAACTATCACACAGTTTGCAATATTTCTGGAATGATTTGTGCATTGGTATGTATACATTTTTGCACTGCACCATGGCTAGTATGCATCGCTGTGCTGTCCATTTTACATCACTTGTACTGTATAGTCTGTATGTGTGCTGCCTGTGTACCTTATCTCTTCCTTTATGTTCATTTCCAACCTTTGTCATGTCTTGTGATATTTGTTATATGTTTTTACCTGGTCTTTTGATCTCCTCTTCTTCCTCTTTCCAGGTCTTTTCCATTTCTTCTGTTCACCAAAAAAAATAAATAAAAAATGGCACCCATTCCCATCAAATGAAAAAAAATGTCCATTCCCCTCTACCTCTCCCTCTCACCTTTCTATTCCATCATAATGCTAATGTGTCCCTCTTCTTCACCCTCATCACATCTCTGCTTTTCTGGATATAAAACACTGAACATGGACTCCCTCAGTAATGTGCCAGTAGTGTAACCAAAACCAATGGTATGTCTCAGTTACAGTAAGATTAATACAAACAGGTATGTATTAAATTATCCCATATTATATATTTGAATGTGTGTGTGAGTGTGTGCTTTTCTCCCCTTCTGACACTCTAACAGCTCTCTCTGTGCCCTCCAAACTTACTTGGGTCTACCAGCACTTCAATTAACCCCAGTTCAATCCCAAATATGAGCCAGGGCAGGATGTCTCGATGAGTCATTGCTATCCTTCCTCAAATTTTTTTTTTTAAAGCTGCACTGTTTCTCCCTTTGCCTCCACCCTTGCAGACTCCATGGTTGCATCTGGGGTTTGGTTGTACAATGGAGACATGCTGCATATTGACCTGACTTGTTGACAGTTCAGCCATGTCTACTCCTTTTTCCTCTATTTGGAAGTCTTTCAACAATGACATTCCAAGCTTCTGCAAGGGATTGAATTAGAAGATATCCACAGGGCTGCCCCTCCACAAAGATTGTGACTTCCCAATTCTTGCTGCTAATCCATCAGTGACCATGTTGTTAATTGTACCAGGGTCAGCTGGGTTGTTGTCAGGGCTTTTTTCTTCTGTGCCACTGGACAGGCGCCCCATATTATATTGTTGCCAGTCATTACTTTGTCCCTTCCAGCATCCTGTGCAAGTGATCATGACTGCACCCTGCCACCTGCTAATCTATGTGCAAATGGATATGTCTTATGCATAGCCTGGATCTGATAATGCATGTATCATTTTATTCTGTCCTGTCTCTGTCATGGTCAATAACTGTATCCTACATGATAGTTCCGTGCCAGTGCCACAGTGTACTGTGCCAGACTACATCTGACATGTGGCACTCTTTTAGTCTTCATGCCTAGAATCTATATACTGCTTTTCCACTGCTGGTTCTGCTGTAGAGTGGTTGCTGTTGGGATGCTTCCTTGCTGCTCAATCTGTCTCCACAGTGCCCTGTTATGTAGTATGGCACATACTGCAAAGATTCTTCTCCAGGTGTCTAGTGCTTACTATAGTATCTCACATGAGGTGTCAAGGGAGCAGAAGCATTCATTAAGTTGTACAAACACCTACGCATACATATGGTACCCCATCTCTGCCATGGTCTAAGAAGCTGTAGATAGATGTCATCATTTATGGCTCTAAAAGATATCCAAAATCACCTGCAGCACATAAGACTCAAACCACTATGTTTTCCTGTTTCCTGCTTACATGTGATTTGTATACTGCCTGCGTGACCTGCATATGTGTGCACCCATTGACTAGATGACTCTATAGGAAATCCTCCAACATGAACAGCTGCTTTAGGTTGGACATGTAGCAGATGTGTGAGATAACAGAACTGTATGGGTGGTGCATGCACACATTATATATGAGGCAGTTCATGGAATGGAAACATATACTACTGGTGTATCTCAATCTCTGTGGACCAGGTGTGAACAAGATGGCAAAGTGTCTACAATATATGGGTCCTAGAACCTAAAAGTAATGAAATATGTGGTAAAATGTCAACACAGTGGTGGTTGTTTTCACTTTGTGTCTGCTTGGGGTCATTGCTGAAGTCACAGATAACAAATCTCTGTAGTCTCTTAAGAACATCCAGTGATAGCCGCAATATGTTTAAGAAGTCCCATGCAGGTTGCTGGACTGTACTGGGATGAGAAATCCATGCATCCTTTTTGATCCCACTAGAGGGTGACAGTTTGAATAGGTCTCATATGGTCTCCCTGTCCTTATGGTTCCACTATCTGCTGCTCGATGAGGTGCTGGTGTGTAAAACTGTGTCAGACTACAAAAGAAGCAAAATGGGTTGGGAGGCTGCCAAGTGCACAAAGCTTAGGGGGGCATATCCAGTTAACAATAACTCATTTATGTTTATAGCTAAAATAGCTCATTGCACTGTAGGTGTGACATGCAGAATAAATATTAAAAAAATATCCATTTCTCTCTTCCTTTCCTTCTCCATGGCCCATCATCCTGGACAGGATATAGTAGCAGGTTACAGCCAATACTAGTTCCATTCCACCACCAGCTAACTTCCTCAAACCAGTAGCAGTTGTTTTCCACCACCTGGCTGTAGCCAGATGTTGTTTTGTTTTTGTTCCACCTGCTCCTTCATAGGATTATGGCAGAATAAGCACTGGGCTGATGACCCACATACTGACTGCTTGTACTTTAGAAATTAGAGGAAAGCTGGGAAATCAATGGGCAAATAACTTTTGAAATCAGAGCAGCCAAGTAAATGTGTATGTGTGTGTTTGTGTGTGTGCGTGTGTGTGCGCGTGTGTGTGCGAGTGTGCGTGTGTGCGTGTGTGTGTGTGTGTGTGTGTGTGTGTGTGTGTGTGTGTGTGTGTGTGTGTGTGTGTGTGTGTGTGTGTGTGTGTGCATGTGTGTTTTAGGGCTGAGCAGCCAAGCAAGCTTGCTTCTATTTTTGAAATATAGCAATCTTGCAGCTAAGTAAGAAAGTAAGAATAGGTGTGTCAGCACTGAGTAGCCTTCCTTCTACTTTTGAAATCTGAGCAGCCAAGTAATCTCGCTTCTACTTCTGAAAGCAGGTGTGTGTGTGTGTGTGTGTGTGTGTGTGTGTGTGTGTGTGTGTGTGTGTGTGTGTGTGTGTGTGTGTGTTTGTGTGTGTGCGCGTGTGTGTGTGTGGATTTGTTTGTGGATTTGTGTGTATAATGCTCTTGCCTCTGACTTGACAGAGTCCAGTCCTGATTCAGCTACATGAAGCAGTAGACTTAATCCTCTACATCAACTGCCAGTCTGCTTATCTGTCTGCAATGTTACAGAGCATTTCTGATGTTTGCCTTATGCCTTATGCGGGGCCACTGAAAATGTGGGCTATGATCCTCAATAGTCCCCTGGACTGCAAGAAAGTTATGGGGTATGGGGTAAAGGGAAGTGATTGTAGTAATAGGAGTGTCATCATCATATGAGCCATGTTTCTTGGATCTGATTCTTGATTTCTTTGTTTTGTTGAATGTTGACAATGTATTTATTGTTTAGCTGTGGATAAATTAGATAGCATAAAGCCCTTATAAATATGAATAAATTTTAAGGTAGTTTACCTTTTTGCAGATACACAAGTGTGTAATGCACTGTGTTTGGGCTACAGCAGTTTGTCTAGCACTTAATGCAAATGAATAAAGCTATGATCTGTAAAAGAGCGACCTCTTATAGTACATGGTTTGATTCCATAAGCTTTTACTTGTCTTCTTTGTGATTCTGACCTAGTTACTCCACCAGACAGTACTCCTGGACTGCTCCTGAAAAGAGTCACTTGTGTCCAATGAGTTGTCCCAGGCTGTTAGCAAATGCATTACACGTTTACCTTTGAATTCCTGCACTCTATGTATTTGCTTATTAGTATTTCACTATATGCTGTTTCAGTATGAATCCATGCACATCTCTTTTAAGGTTAATGGGTTTGCAAATACATTTTCACCATGTGAGTTCCAAGGTTTCTCATGCTAAGCCCATTTTCTCTGTGAGAACATTTTGCTTAAAATTTGGAATAACGGTTTTGAATGATATCCAAATATCTGTGACAATTGTAAAAGTAAAGAAGGAAATAGTATGTGCACTGATAGATTTGAACAGTCTTTATGGCACCTTGGTAGAAAAAGCCAAGTAATGGGATACTGATATGGTTGACAGGGCCTGATTCATTGCTCTGCATAGCTCTGCTGACTGTGGAGGTATATGCAGCAACAAAACAGCATCATCATCCATTTAAGTAGACCAGACGTATTGAGTGATGTCAGATTGGATAGCTGTTCAAGATAGCAGAGAAGGCATAGGGAGGTCAAAAATGAGATGAAGGTGTGCCACAAGCATGTACACCCCCCCAAAAAAAAACAGTGTGCTTAGTGTTAGCAATACTTCTGATTTTTGTATGATTTTTTTTTAATAAAAGCTGCTGTGGATTTATATTGTCTTTAATTATTTAACTTTATTCATTGGACTAAAGCATGAATTAATTCATTAATAGGCATATGTTCTGTAATACAGTCCAACATGCTGCATTTTATTAGTCTAAACATGTTGCATTTCACTAATATATTTCTGAAGTACCTTTTATACAGCAACCAGCAACATCAAAGGGATTGACATTTGTCAGGAAATATAGTGTGCATTATTTGGAGTGATGATCAAAATTGTCTGATCGTTAGCATCCACTAAGTAGTTATTGTTACATATTGCTATGATTCTTCTCAACAAGTTCAAATTGAAAGGATCCCTACATTTAGTTAAAAAGTTGTTGGTCTGGCAGTTAGCAGAGAGGACTAAAACTAAACTTTGTTAATGAACTCCTATGAAAAGAGTTGAGGATTTGAAATGTTCCACCTTAATTTGCCTACTATGTGACAATGAGCAAGTCACTTAACCAGAAAGTACTTTGGAGCAATTCGGAATTTGGGCTAGTCCCTTTCTGGGCTGCATACCTATGAACTATACACCTGTTATTGCTGTTTGGCAGCCATTCTTTATTGCATAGCTGAAAGAAAGTTTTGCCAAAATTGCCATCATATCAGTTTTTTAATGCAACAGAGACAATTTCTTCTTCAATGGCAGCAGACATTTCATTTGTATATGAAACACTGAAATGCAAAGTTGTTTGCCATCAGCAACCTCTAAGTTAGTGATAGCTCTGTTTGATGTGGAATTATTCAGATGACTTCTACTTCTGTGGAGATTGTACATACTGATTTAATACTTGTTACTAGGTTGTTAATATTTTTTATGCTACCACAAATACTTTTCTATTTAACTGCACCATGCATGGCTTGGCCTATTGTTGTGATGCTAGTGAACATTATACAGTTTCATATAGCTCATCCAAAGCTACCAATAAAGTACATGTAATTAACTTCTTTATAACAATAAGGAGTATACACAGTCAACATATTGGCTATGTCTACTGGTGGGGGTGGGGGCTGTCTGTGGAAGAAGCTACTTTATACTTTTGTTATCTGGTCATCTGCTCATTTTTAAACAGTCTTTAATCTGGAATTGCATGACTAGTGTGTGTGTGTGTGTGTGTGTGTGTGTGTGTGTGTGTGTGTATTAAGTTGGAATACTTTGGCTACTGTATGTTTGTGTGAAACTGAAAACAATTTTGAAAATTTTGAAATATGTGACATTAATCATTATTATTGTTATTATTTTTTGACACAGAAAGGATGCAGTCAGCAATATATCTGTAATTGCTGCATTTGGTGGATGTCTGTGGATAAAAATGACTGACCCAGCTGAGATGATGTTTGTTTTGTTTGGGGGGGGGGGGGTTGCATTAAATAACTATACACAACAATTTGAAAATGTTACCAAAATATTCAGCAAAGTAGACTACAAATACACAAAAAGCATATTAAAATATACAAAACAGAATTAGAAACACACTGCTGAGCTGATACATTTAAAAAGTTATTAGTCTGTCTTCACAGGACAAATGGACATTTGACATAGCAGTCTGGAATATTTTACTGTGGATATTTTTAACAGAATCAAATACAGGATGTATACACAGTCAATAAAGTAGCCATATTTTTGAGTATGGATACTGGTAGATAACAATGACAGCAGTTTGAACAGCCATTTGCAGTTGAAATGTACTGAAATTGGTATTTTTTAATATTGATTAATACATTTTGTTTCACTGCTTACTGGAACACTGTTCAAACGTAAAAATTTAAAACACATTCTAACAAATGCTGCTGTTTTAAACAAGAGATACATTTTAAAAACAATCAGGAAGGTGAATCAAAGTGCACGTGCATTTATGCATGGTCCTAAAAATGTGTGTGTGGGGGGTGCCTTGATGCAAGACACTGACAGTGCTTTCTACAAAACATTGGATGGCTATAATATGCAACAATGCACAAGCTCCAGCTGCATACACTAATGCATGTTTGGCAATTGTTATGCTGCTGTCAACATCATCATAGCGCTGACTACTAAAAATACTCAGTGTTTAGGAAACACTCATGCCCTGGCACAATGCACCTCTTTTATATGTTTCTGAATCACTCCACCATGTTTGATGTTATTATTTGTATATTCAATGGCACAATGCACCTCTTTTATATGTTTCTGAAGCACTCCACCATGTTTGATGTTATTATTTCTATATTCCCTGGCACAATGCACCTCTTTTATATGTTTCTGAAGCACTCCACCATGTTTGATGTTATTATTTGTATATTCCCTGGCACAATGCACCTCTTTCATATGTTTCTGAATGACTCCACCATGTTTGATACTATTATTTGTATATTCCCTGGCACACTGCACCTCTTTTATATGTTTCTGAAGCACTCCACCATGTTTGATGTTATTATTTGTATATTCCCTGGCACAATGCACCTCTTTTATATGTTTCTGAATCACTCCACCATGTTTGATGTTATTATTTGCATATGCCCTGGCACAATGCACCTCTTTGATATGTTTCATTTCCCTCTTGCTAGATCAGTCAGATGTGACACATCTTAAAGAGATTAAGTCCCATCTCTGAAAATGATTATACTGGCAGTAATTATGACAGTATACTCTCAGGAAAGTTTAAAATGCTGTTAGAATATAAAATATTTTATGTTCTGGTTTATCTTTGAAGAAATGCAGATCTCAGGGAACACCTACATTATTTATTTAATATTCAGTCTTTGGTAATCGGTAAATTGTATACAGTAGAAATTGCCAAAAATCAAATGTGACAGGATGATTACATGAAAAACAAAAATAGACATCAAATGCAGGCATTACATTTACAACATTATAGGTAAATATGGGAACACATTTAGGATTGTACTTGTGTGTATGTATTTTATTTGTGCATGTCATAAAACTTCAGTACATCAGCTTCTTGTTATGAGAACAAGCCATCAGTTAGTTGTGCTAAAAAATCTATGTTGCATTAGCCTCTTGGGTAATGGATGATCAAATGACATTTATAAGATCTACTGAGCATAGTCAGGTTGATGACAATAAAGAGTATGTGCCAATTGTCAATTTAGGGGTAGAGGCCCAAGACCAGGCTATTGAGTTCAAGGTAACTACACATTTAAAAGATACTGTTTGTTATTTATTTTATTGATTTATTGACATTTGTTAACTGGGTTTGTCCAGCTGGGCCAGAGACTCATTTTCAGTGGAGACTCAAGGAGAAAAGCTACAGTTACAGACATTATACTATACAAAAACAAATTGGTTTATAATAGATACAAATTGCAGTTTTCAAATATAAATTCATAGAAATTCACAGTGATTAGACAAGAAAAATAAGGTAAAACAGATTAGTATATATATATATATATATATATATATATATATATATATATATATATATGTATATATATACACACACACACACAAAAGTAAATAGTAGTACCCCCTCTTTTCATATTCATATATATATATATATTTATATGGGTCTACTGCTTTTAGTCGAACTACATTTGGTCGAAAATGATTTCAGGCAGCCCACTTCACTTAAAGCACATTTGACTAAAAGGTCATTTGGTCGAAAATGTAATATAGCCCCTGTCCCACGGCAGTACGACCCTGGAGTGAGAATATAAAGTTAGGGGGGCACAGTCCCCCATATTGGGGTGTGTGGGGAGCATAGCCCCCCATATTTTGCAACCAGTTTGTACTGTTGTTATATGTTTCAATGTATTTTTAATGGATACACGTGTATATAATAGTGCATAATCTGTGTTGTGCCCCCACACCACTTTCTACTTAATATTCTCACTCTAGGATCACAGTGCAGTGGGGCAGGGGCTAAATACCATTTTCGACCAAATGTAATTTGACCAAATGAGCTTTCAGTCAAATGAGCTTTCAGTGAAGTGGCTGCCCGAAATCATTTTTGACCAAATGAAATTCAACCAAATACAGTAGATCCATATACATATATTTGTATATATATATATATATATATATATATATATATATATATATACATACTGATCTGTTTTTTTTTGTTATGGTATTAATAACATTTTTGAAGTGGTTTAGTACTGTGTGTATTAAGTATTAGTATTTTAGGAACAGTACAAATTGTGAGGTATGAGTGATGAAAATGAATATATGGGGTAGAAGGGGTATCATGAAGTAGATTAAGATGTTAAGACAAATATTAGGGGAAAGACTGTAGTAAATTATAGAAGAATTGGATGTAGTGGAGTTAGGTAGGGTCATGACAAGTTCAAGTTTTGGTGTTAAGTAAGTGAAGTCTGAGTTCTTTCTTAAAGTGTAATGGAGCCTATGTGGGATGAAAGTTTATTCCAGGCTTGGGATACAGTGGATTTATACAGTAGTTTGTATGCAGATACTTACAAGCTGATGTGTTACACTGTGTGCAAAAGGAAGGAGTTACACTGTCTTAATTACAATAACCCTAGTTGTTTGTCAACAAGCATTTGCATCCCCCTAAAGGAGGATAATATTGATTTGCAATTTTGCATTTCATTGCCAGTCAGTCCAAGGGACCTGAGCAGATGTAGATCACAACCAAAGAAAAATGACAGTTTACATTAGTGCCCAAAATCTTGTGTTCTGTAACTTCAACCACTCTTAGGATATACCCACCCCAACTGCTTGAGAACCTAAATGCAGATAATAACTTATGAGTTTGGTTAAGCAAGTCTAAATTATCTGTGAGCAATTGGTAGACGAAGAGTATGAAAAAACTTGTAATGCAGTCATTTTAATAATGCCTTCTTCATTCATGGGATACTGATGCCTAATTTATGAGAATACCTCACAATAAACTTCACTAAATTGGCCATACATTATCTCAGTAACTTAAACATGAAAACACTTCCTCCATCAGTCACAGGTTTCACAGACAATCAACAATTCTGCTCACAAGTTTGCCTTTTCCTGGCTTTGTGATCCAAATATCTGAACTGCCCACCACCCATTACCACCTGACATGCCCTTTCTGTCCCAGATTTTCCCTCCCCTTAACAGCTGTCAGACATGCCCTCCCCTTACCAGCAATCAGACCCGCCCTCCCATTATCAGCTATCAGACCCATCATTCTTCTGCTAAACCTCAGAACTCAGCTGGTTCACAAAAAACATTACAGCAGGTCGCTATTAATAATTCATTTTGGTATTATGTATTAGAGATCTTAGACCTCACAAATCAATTCAGGCACTTCAACTTTTGCAGAAATTAAATCTGAAAGCTGTAAGCTATTCAGTCTAAATTATATATATATATATATATATATATATATATATATATATATATATATATATATATATATATATATATGTATGTATATACCAAAAATGTAAACACAAATCCAAAGGGAAAAAAATATATAGAAAGTGTTACTCCAGAAGGAGAAAATTGTTGATCAAATGCTATCTGGTTGATGATCTACAATTTTTTTTCCTTGTGCAGTAACATTTTCTATATGATTTATCTCTTTAGCTTTGTGGTTTGTTAGTCCTGGAGGATGTCCACCTGACACTACCAGTTTTGGATAGGAAGAGTAAGAATTTTCTAGGGGTCATTCAAGCCATTTATGTATATACCTAAAATGTACAAGTTACATCTGTACTTAAACTATATGCCAGATTCAATTAATTGTACACAATTTGTATTCTAGAACTTTCCTACCACATTTCTGTGCTGTCTGTTTACTCAGAAAGATTACATTAAGTGTGGACGTAGTCTACACATTGTGGTAACCTTTCTGAATCCCCCTCAGTATTTAAGGTTGCAAGAAAATCAGTGGGAAAACTAAAATTAGGAAGAAGAAGGTGGGAGTTAAGCTTGTGTTGTCTATTCACTCAGAATGATGTACACCCAGTATATATATATATATATATATATATATATATATATATATATATATATATATGGTTTACTATCAAAAGGATGGTCAACAGTCATAATGTCGAAAGTCAATACACCGAACATTCAAAATACTGAAAAGAAAATGTCAAAGTTTAAATGGTCGAAAAACACCTGCAGCACTGACATTACTGTTTTTGCAGGGGGCAAGCCCCCCTGCATCCCCAGTGGGGGAGTGGGGGCCTGCGCCCACCACACCCCCTGCTACTTATATATTACAACTTCGAGATTGCACAACAGTGCTGACAAGGGTATATCCTTGCCCTGTTGTCAACATAATGTCGACAGGTATTTGCATGCAGTAGTGGTGCTTTGGTAGCATTGTCGCCTCACAGCAAGACGTTGTCACGTTCGATTCTCAGCTAGAGCGTCTTCTGTGTGGAGGCATGCATGAATGGGTGTGCCTTCGTTGAAGGTTGTGTGTCAGGGCTGGTAACTTGGCAGGTAAAAATCCACTACCAAAACATTAGCGGACCAGAGTTCCGCTGTGGCAACCCCTAACCAGGATAAGCCGAAAGACACAACAACAACAACGACAACATTTGCATGCAGTTCCTGTCGACCAAAAGAACAACTTAATATTCATGTGTCGACCATATGGGTCGATCAAATGAACCTTAGACCATATGAATTTCAACTTTTTAATAGTAAACCTATATATATATATATATATATATATATATATATATATATATATACGGATTCACTTTATAACACTGAAAACTTAAAACACTGAAAATGAGAAAACTTCACAATATAGAAGACCAAAACACTGAAACTTCAAAACACTGAAACTCAAAACACTGAAAACACATATCATACATATACTGAGTTTAAACAACATAAATCATAACAGTTTCCACCAAGTGTAAGCAGGAGGGCAAGCCCCCCTGCACCCCCCATGTGGGGGGCTATGACCCACACCCCCTGCTACTTAAATATATCAACTCCAAGATTGCACTTAGTGGAGTGAAGTGCATTCTTAGAGTTCATATATGGGGGATGCAGGGGGGCTTGCCCCCTTGCTTACACTTGGTGGAAAGTGCTATGATTTATGTTGTTTAAACTCAGTATATGTATGATGTGTGTTTTCAGTGTTTTGAGTTTCAGTGTTTTGAGTTTTCAAGATTTTGAAGTTTCAGTGTTTTGTGTTTCAGTGTGTTGAGCATTCAGTGTTATAAAGTGAATCCATATATACATATACATATACATATACATATACATATACATATACATGACAGTGCAGGAAAGAAATAAAAAAATGTAAATACATTATTACATCTGGATAAGAGTTCAGTTTGAAAAATCATTGAGGACGTCAGAGTTTCAGGATATTGTTGTGCTTATTCTATTTGTTGTTGTCTTTCATTCCTTGCAAGTATGTCCTTGTGAAAAATATTATGCCCTCCTAACCTCTGTCATTTTCTCAAACCATTTTTCCTTTGCCTACTCCAATCAGGTACTAAAAAATACCAGTAGCATGCTACCTGTTTATTAAAAGTTTTGTGACAAAATTATATCATACTGTTACCATATATTTTGGGTTCACTTACAGTCCTAGAACATATGTTTTATTTCAGACCTTGGGGTTCAACATCTCCAACAATTATTATAAGGCAGACTGCCTCCCTTTTGCAGTCTTTCTAGAGATAGCTTTCAAAAACATAGCATTCTCATTTTTTTAACACAATGCAATTGTAAATCTTCACAATGAATAAGTTATTCCACATTTATGGAATCTACCATATAATTGCATATGTATCTATATCTATATATATACATATATAGGTTCATAGGCAGGTACTAGGCTATCTGCCCGAAGGCATTTATGACCCTATCCAGAATGTGTTGGCTTTCACCACCCCCTTAGATTAGTTCCTGTGCCTTTGTCCAGCAGAGTCACTGAAGTGATCCCCGGGGTAAACTTTCTGTTTCCCATCCACTTGTCCAAGTTTCTCTTGAAGAGTGCTAGCGAGGAGCTCTGCCTAATGTAGATTGGAATCTTGTTCCAAAGCATGGGAAGTCTCTGGGACAGGAATCTATCCCTCCACACATCCTATTTATTGTTGTGGTGAGGTTTAGATCCCTATAGTGTGTGGCTCGAGGGGATATGGTTTTCTTTAGGTGGAGCATGTCCATCAATTCGGGGTTGGACATGGCCTTGTATGTCAGGCAGAGATCACCTCTGAGTAGGCAATATGCAGTCGAGTACAGCTGGAGTTTCTTCAGTTAAGCTGCATAGGGCATCTATTTGAGGCCAGTGATCCTCTTGGTGAGGTACTTCTGTGGTCTTTCCATCTGTTGCAGGTGTCTTGCAAGGTACATCCCAAATGGGGTGTTGTACTCTATAATGGGTCTGATGAGTGATGAGTAGATGGGAACAGTAACCTCTTTTGATCTGGATGCGATCCCTTTTGTGATTAAGTGGGCCACATAGAAGGATTTTCTAACCACTTTGGCAATGTGATTATCAAACGAGAGATTACTATCCACTTGGGTTCCCAGATGTCTTATTACATCTTCTGTATTTAGGGGACTATGACCTATGTGGTAGTTTGTGGGTACTTTGTTTTTTCCAAAGGGGATGACTATGCACTTTTTGGCATTTAACTTGAGGCCATGATTTTGACACCAGGTATCCTTCTCAGTGAGACCCTTTTGGAGGATGTCTGTGTCAGCTGGAGAGTCAATTATAGCCCCTAGTTTGCAGTTGTCTGCAAACTTGGTCAGCCATAGTCCTCCTGTGCTTGCCTGTACTTCTGAGAAGTATATGCCAAACACGAGGGGTCCTAGGACTGAGCCCTGAGGTATGCCACTTGTAACCAGTTTTGAGTCGGACCTAGCTTCCACAACTCTCACCATGTGGGTTCTGTCCATGAGCCAGCTGGCAACCCATCTTGTCATGTAGGGGTTTATGTTCAGGCTGGTGAGCTTGTCTATAATATCAGAATAGGGAATGATGTTGAAGGCCTTTGCGAGATCTAGGTAGACTGTTTGTACCACCTTTCCCTCATCTATAGCCTTGGTAACTGTCTCAAAGAAGTCCACCAGGTTTAGGAGGCATGATTTGCCCTTAACAAAGCCAAAATGGTTAGGGTCCAGTATTCGGAGGTTCCCAATGTCTCTGTTAATGAGTTCCATGATGATGTGCTCCATAGCCTTGCAGACCAAGCTAGTCAGGCTTATACGGCGAAAGTTCCAGGGCTCTGTTGTGGCTCCACCTTTGTGGAGCAGAATAACCATTGCTGTGCACCACTTTATGGGTACGTAGCCTTTGGAGAGGCTGAGTTTGAACAGTGTGTTTAGGTGAGGGGTTAGTTCGTCTTTGAGCTCATGTAGGTCGCAGCCTGGGAAACTGCAGTCCCATTGATGCTGTGTTTTTGGCTTTGGAGAGGGCTATTTTAACCTGAGTGTCTGTGATTTCAGGGGCTCAGCATTCTTCTGGTATGGTTATCGGCCCTTGTGGGGGTGAGAGGGGGAGTGAAGTTTGCACTGAACCTGTCTGCCAGGATGTTGGCGATATCGGTCAGTTCAGTGTATTTTGTACCATTCTGCACTAAATCTGAGCAGATCTGAGCGTTGCCACTGAGATTCTTGACATAGCTAAAGAATGGCTTGTGGTTATCTTTGGAGTCCTTGGCAATTTGTCTTTCAAAGCTC
Source organism: Protopterus annectens (assembly GCF_019279795.1). NCBI lineage: Eukaryota > Metazoa > Chordata > Ceratodontiformes > Protopteridae > Protopterus > Protopterus annectens. The sequence goes on from NC_056748.1 coordinate 464,743,855, forward strand.
GCCCTGGATGATTTTATGAGGGATCGTAGTTTCTTGCTGATAATGATCAGGGATGTCTTCTTGGGATTTTACTCTTTTCTCTACTAGTTTCCTCCTTTTATTGTATAGCTTGTTTATGGCAGGGGTCCACCAGACTGGCTTCCTTTTCTTGGAGGGGTGAGTCTTAGTTTTGCTTGGGATAGCATGATCCATGCATTCTTGTAGGTGCCCATATAATGCATTAGTAAAGGATTTTACTTTTTTATACTTTTTTTTAAAGTATATATATATATATATATATATATATATATATATATAGATATCTATATATATATATATATATATATATATATATATATATATATATATATATATATATATATATATATATATATATATATCTATATGTATACACACACACACACACACACACACACACACACACACACACACACACACACATATATATATATATATATATACATATATATATATATATATATATATATATATATGGGTCTACCTGAAAACACTGAACACTGACAATGCCAACAACGAGATAACCCACACCGGAAGATCAACAACAGAGATGACCGACGATTGAAAATCCCAATGCTGAGAACACCGACATGTTAAGGTAAGTGTGTGATAGTGACGGACGTTAGGGTCAGGGTGCGGGTAAGGTAAGTGTGTGATAGTGACAGACTTTAAGGTTAGGGGTGGGTTAAGTGAGTTAGGGCTAGGGTGCGGGTAAGGTAAGTGTGCGATAGTGACAGACTTTAGGGTTAGGGGCGGGTTAAGTGAGTTAGGGTTAGGGCGCGGGTTAGGTGACTGTGCGATAGTGACGGACCTTAGGGTTAGAGTTTGGGTTAAGGTTAGTGCATAGATAGTTGTGTATGTAAGGTTTAGTGTAGTTTTGTAAGGTTTTTGGTTAACTTGTGTTGTGTGTGTGTGTGTTTTTCGGAAAAGGTATTTGTTTTGTTTTGTTAATTATCAGGATTGTGGTTTGTCGGGCATGTGAAGTTTCGTGTTTTTGAACTTTCAGTTTTGTGGTGACAGTTATCTCGTTGTCGGTGTTGTTGCATGTCAGTGTTTTCAGGTAGACCTATACATATATATATATATATATATATATATATAGATAGCCTCCTGTCTTTCCTTAAACTATTTTATTTCATCCAGGTTGCCTATTGAATCTTGCCCATGCCTAATCCATTTTGTCTTTATTTTGTCTATTTAAATAAATTGTCTTTAGTTATAAACCTGTATATCATCGGTCATATGGATAATTTCATTACACATTTAGTCACTAGCAGATAAAAATATATCTCCACGATTCCTCGCTATAATTTCATTGTATAATTTGCTTTCATTGTATGATGCCAAACATTTGCAAGACTACCCTTTATCTGTTGTGATAGTAGCAAAAAATCTTCTGATTTTTCCTTACTCATATAAATTCTGTTTCTCCCCTCAAGTAGTCACCAGTGGTGGTCAAACCAGTATTTCAGTTCTCTATCCTTAAGTGACAGATTAGTTTCCTGTAAATGCTTCTATTCCTGTTCTCCCTCCTAACACACTGTTGTAAGTTATGCTGAACTGTTGGCTAATGCTTTTGTTGAAATGTGCAGTATCCCCCAGATTCAATATTTCCTAAGTGGCCATGACCATTGCTTGGCAATCCTATGTCCTTGCTTATAGGTTCATAGGTTCATAGGTAGGTACTAGGCTATTGGCCCTAGGGCCTATATAAGCCTAGCCAAAGGTACCCTGGCTTTTGCCACCCAAGAAAATTATTTTCCTGTGCCACTGTTGAGCAGAGCCACAGAAGTGATCCCCGGGGTGAATTTCCTATCTCCTATCCAATCATCAAGATTTTTCTTGAAGAGTGCTAATGAGGAGCTTTGTTTGATATAGATAGGTAGTTTGTTCCAGAGTATGGGATGTCTCTGGGACAGGAATCTATCCATCCAGCATGTTCTGTTTATTGTGGTGATGAGGTTTAGGTCCCTAGAGTGTGTAGCTCGTAGGGATTGGGGTTTCTTTAATTGGAGCATGTCTAAAAGCTCTGGGTTTGACATAGCTTTGTGTGTTAGGCAGAGATCGCCTCTGAGTAGGCGATATGCAATGGAGTAAAGTTGCAGTTTTTTGAGACGGTCTGCATAGGGCATCTCTTAGAGGCCGGTAATCCTCTTTGTGAGGTATTTCTGTCGCCTTTCCAGTTGTTGTAGATGTCTTGTGAGGTACATACCAAAATGGGCATTGTACTCTATAATGAGTCTAATGAGTGACGAGTAGAGGGGAACAATGACCTTTTTCTTCCTGGATGAGAAAACTTTTGTGATGAGGTGTGCCACACAGAAGGATTTCCTGACTACTGTGGTGATGTGATTATCAAAGGAGAGACTACTGTCCACCTGTGTCCCAAGGTCTCTTATCACACTTTCGGTGTTAAGTAGACTACTACCTATGTGGTAGTTCATGGGTACTGAGTTTTTACCGAAAGGAATGACAATGCACTTTTTGGCATTGAGCTTGAGGCCATGGCTTTGACACCAGGCATCTGTCTCAGCAAAGGCCCTTTTGTAGGATGTCCACATCTTTTGGAGTTTTGATTATGGCTCCTAGTTTGCAGTCATCTGCGAACTTCATTAGCCAAAGACCTTCTGTGTTGGCCTGTACTTCAGAGAAGTAGATACCAAACAGGAGAGGACCCAGGACTGAACCCTGTGGTACTCCACTTGTCACTGGCCTCTAATACACTTGATGCATTTTGCAGTTCCTCTAATCTTGGGTAATACTCTGGTATAAGTATATATCTTAGCATAAGTAAAATAATGGATGAAACCATTACATTTACAAGGTTTGTCTTTCCTGTTATAGAGCTGATTTGTATCCATATGCTGCCAATGCATTTTTGATATATTTTTTAATGTCCCTGCCTGTTGTGCCATGTAACGTGTGCCACTTCCGAGCTAAATATGTTGGGTACACTGCTTCATGGAGTCCTTCAGTGGAACCATCTTTTGTACTTATTCCAGCTCATGCATGAACTGTTTTCATTTCAGATGAGGGATCTCAACCTTCTGTTTCTTCCATAGTAGTTTAGTCAGCATTACGTATTAAAGTCTTGAAAAATAGACAGAATTTGGAGGAGCATTATTCTGTTTTATTTTGCTTTAAGAATGCAATTTTCTACAGAAATTCTAAGCCACGGTCTCTGTCTACCTTCTTTTCAAGGTATCTTCATGTCTTCCCTTATTCTGATTACAAACTCCTCATTTGCTGATAAGTATAACCTACTAACACAGGGCAAGTAGCTTTATTCATCTTTAAAAAGTTTATCCGTTCACTAAAACAACAATTATTATTACTTTGTGCAAGTATGATCCGCTGAGTTAATGCACTTTCAAACCTTCTTCTTTGCATAACTTTAACTAAAACTGGGTCTATGTTTGGCTACCAAAAAGAAATATCCACAAACTATTAAGTATCATATATAAAACATCAAAACTTAACACTACTTCAAAAAATCATTCATTGAATGGCCATAGTAGGCTAACAACCAGAAAGTAACACGATGCATAAGGTAAGTTAAGGAAACCTTTCACATTTTCCCTTTCCCCCACTGTAGAGTGATCTCAGACTTGGTATGTAGTTAGGGAGGTGTGGGGTATACAGGCCCTCACATTTGGGGGTGTGGGTGATGAAGCCCCCACCATGGTTGGTTATGTTGGCTATGTTGGCCAACTATGGCCATTTGATGAATGCTTTTTCAAAGTTATATGCTTTCTGTAATGTTATGTTTCGATGTTTTATGTCTGATATTCAGCAGTTCACAGATATTGCTTTTCGGTAGCTGAACATACAGCTGATATAAGTTCCTAGTCAACTATTTGAATATTAAACAAAACTATACCTGTTTCTTGTGTGTTTTGTGTTACCTTAAAAAAATGCTAAAGCCACCTCTTGACAGTTGCTTGTGACAAATCCAATCTATCTTTTTGGGATCAGCTTTGGCTGGAACATTTCATGTTTGTTGGCAAATATTTGTCCAATATTTAATATCTGTATTCAATAATAAAATTGGCCTTTTGTGTTGAAGATTAAACTTCTTTGTTTTTCCTGTAATTATGTTCATTGTGCATGTTACATGGTTGGAGAAATTTGCTTACTTCTAAAAAGGAGTTAGGCTGATCTGGTAATATCCTTGATAGTTCATCAACTCTATTTATAAAATTTATTAGAAAGCCTAACTGTCCTTGTATTGCCTCTGTGCATGTTTTAGATTGTAGCCTTTGCTTATGCTGAGAATTTTAATTCATATAATGATGTTCTGTCTATCCTGTCTACACTGACAAATATTACCCTACATATTGTCTTTTTGAACTAATTGTATAGTTTCCTCCCCTGTACAGTTCTGAAACAAATTGAAAATATATGCCTGACTGGAGCTGGGGTGGATGTTATTTGGCTATATATTTCACTTTTTTTCTTCCCTTTAAAGCCTGTGCAATATACTTGATATACTTTCCACCCTGAAAACACCAAAAGTCTTCTTATTTGCACATCCTTCCTTCACTTGCATAATTGCAATTTGTTCAACAAAACATTTCAAAACTCTTATTTCTTGTAACTTTTCCTTGCTACATCACTTTTTATGCTGGATTCTGAACATTCAGACACAGAGAGTAGTAAGATTGCACCACCTCTGCTATTCTGCCCTTTCTATGACATGAGTCTGTTCAGTGATGCAGCTTCAGTTGTAGGGCCTACAGATGAAAGCTCTTCATGCCAGGTTTTATCAGGTCCAGCAAGTAGGAAGGGCTTTGAGACTACTAGCTCACCAGGAAATTACATCTTTAAAAAAATGCACACACAGAAAAATGAGCCAAGGATTTTAGCCCCCCCCCCCCTCATGACTGTAGTACTGCTCCACTTGTTTGTGAAGCTAGGTACTGCAGGAAGTCTAGCTTCTCACTTGATACTACCTGCAGTGCCTACTTCAGCATATAGCTGGAGCGTCCTCCATCCCATGAATCCCATTCATGTCCATGGGCTTCAGCCTACCACAGTGGTACTTCTTATTATGCACATCATCCAATAAGTTCAATGTACTAAGTTCAATTGCCCTTTTGGAATTGGGGTTAGGGTATGCTAGCATTTCTTTTTAAGAATTCTTTTTGCTTATCCTAGTATAAATAAGCTTAAAGAATCTAAACACATTGGTGCAATACCCAGACCAAGACTTGAAAAAAGAAAGTTCATTCCAAAATTCTGAAAGAACCTGAGCAGGGTTTGGTAAAAAAAAAAAAAAAAGCTGTCCTATTCTCCACATTCAGGCTGAATGCACTCTCGCCTAGAGAGGGATCTGATTTTGCAGACTAGTTTACTAGTGCTAAATCAAATAATATGGTAGATAAAAAGTGGATTTGCTAAGTCAATTCAGTAAATGGATAGGACTAGAAAGTATCAGCCACATAGCACCACTGTATATGGTATTAAGATAATAAGTGTGTGGGAATTGTATAAAGTCCAAGATTTCTGAAAGATGTTACCATTATAGCTTATTAAAAGCCTCTCTAATATGCAAATCTGCAGTAATAGCTTGGATTTATGATCACAAAAAAATGACTATTGAGAAAGGGGGTTTTGCACAGGCAGTCATTAATCTATTTTAATAAGGTAACACTGATCATTGTGAATATGCCAGGAATCAGTTATTGTTAAATATGCTGAAGACAATTGCCTCAAAATGCAGTTGTATAGTTTATAACCCACATTCAGAAGTGAAGCTGATACATGTAGAAAGCCCAAGGGGGATTTTGCCAGACTTCCAAATAAGTGAGAGGAACACCATTTCCAATATTATTAGATCTTATTATGAGATACAATGGAGTATATGGATTGTATAAGTGAATGGTGACATAAAGGGGTAACACTTTATGAATCAGCAGACAAGTCATTTGTACTATCTGTTTTTTGTGTTATGTTTAGCAATTGAACAGTGCATTTCCAATGCAGGCAACATGTCTGGAGAATTGTTAGATTTGATCAATGGTGAGCAGCGGCAAGCCTAATTTGTTTATAAAAGTCTACATTTCTAAGTAGTTTGGTCTGTGCTGGACATATCTAATAGAATTGCATTTACATTTGATAGGCTTATGGCTAAAATTATTTCCCCCCTCTGTGGGTTATTATTAGTACTGTCTGTGATTGCTGATGTGTTTTAAGTTTTCTAGCAAGGCATCTCCGAGTCGTAGCAAACATAAGGTAAAATTGGTAGTAGAGTTTCTCAAGGGTGGTTTTAGTTTTTATTTTTTGGTCTCAAACTTAGTAGATTTCTAAGCAGGGTCTTCAATTTTAGAAACAACCATGAGATATCTTCAGTTTCATTTTGCAGTTATTTAAATCTGAAATGCAATAGAAAGGTAGTCCAAAGTTGATGATGAGTCCCAAAAAAGCATTTATAGATTTCTTATAAAATGTGATTTGGTTGTTATTTTCCTTTATGTATCTTCAAGAAAAGGGCTGAATCAGTGGTGGTGGGGAGAATGTTAAAGGTTCTAAACTGCCTTTTTCATCATCGCCTTTCAGCTTAGGGGTCTCCACAGCAGATCACCGGTCTGCTCATGATTGGCAGTGGAGTTTTAGGGTGTGGAGTTGCCAGCCTGGTGCCGAACCTTGCACAGAAGGCACAGACATGCACACTCTCACACCTAGGGCTAATTTAGAGTGTCCAGTTTCTCCAAATCATTTGGGTTTCTAATATCATGATGGGAATGGACCCCATTCCTAAGTCAAAGTACAATTAAAGTTCATGAAATTAATACTGCTTCACTCTTTGATGTCAGCCAAAAGTGCTCTTCACAGCACCTGCAATGTGGCCATTAATGATTCCTACTGCAATTTGTATGGAGTTACATGTATTGGTAGCATATCTAAATATGATTGTAGAGTCTTTTTTATAAGACCTCTTGTTCCTATTGGAACTACCTGGATATCTTTTTTCCATATTGCTCTTGTTTCTGTTTGCAAATCCTGATATTTTATGACTTTGTGTCTCTCTGTATGCAAGACACTGTAGTCACTGGGTGTGATGATTTCAATGATCGATGCCACTCTTGTCTTCTTTTCATGGACCACTATATCTGGTTTTCTAGCATCTGTCTTTTAAACTGTTGGCAATGGATGATCCCATGTGATGTAGACTTCATCATTTTCGATGATGCTTTGTGGCTTATGCTTCCAGTGTTTTTCAGCCACTTCAATACCGTAATGTTTGCACAATCTGTAGTGCAACAGTCTCACCACATCATTATGCCTTTCAGTATACAGTCCTTCTGCCATTAGTATGTCGCAACCAGTTATGAGGTGGCAACTGTTTCCAATTCTGTTTTACAAAATCTACGTTTGTCTGTTTCTCCCACATGTCCAAAGGACTTTGTAAATCAAAGTGTACATAGCCCACTGTCTTGTGCCGCCAATACTAACTTTTCGTCTCTTGGTTTGAATTTGCCTGTCTGTAACCATTCCTGCATTTGTTTCTGATCAACATGAGGTTCTTCCAGAAGTTTTCTTTACTTGCAACTATATTTATGCATTTTCCTCATTTCTTGCCCTCTCCTCTGGTCCTTCACCTTATATTCTTTTTTTTTTGTTGTTTTTTGTTTTTTGGTACATTCAGTTGCTGCCTGCTTTTTATCCACTTGTGGTTTGATTTCCATTCCTGCTTGACACCAATATGCTTCTGCTAGCCTAAGAAGGGAAGTCATCTTAGAGTTATTCTCCTGTGTTTCAAAACTTTCATTGCATTTGGGTCTTGTGAGGTCAGCAGACATGTGCGGAGTCCCACAATTGCAGATCTGTACATGTAATCAATTTCAAGGCTGCCCATCCCTCCTTCATAATGGGGAATATATAATCTTGGTATGCACTGATTTTTATAAACCATTTGATAAGTATAAAGCATCCTTTTTGTTTTCCTATCTAATCTATCCAACACATTTTGGGGCCAGTCAATCACTCCAAAACTGTAAGGTAGGACAGGAAGAGCAAATTGGTTTATAGCTTGGATTTTGTTCCTGCATCTCAATGCTGTTTTCAGGATTCATTTAAGTCTTCTATAGTACTCCTTACTAACTTTTATTCACATTTGTTCATGTTTTATTGTTGATCCTTCATCAATTCAAAAATATTTATTCACTCCCTCTTGCTCAAGTTATTCTATGTCACATTCTTGTCCCAAACTGATGTTTTCTTAGTGCTGCAGTTTTTCTGCTTTAAAGGTTGCTTTTGCGCATTTATCGAGACCAAATGACATTCTTAAATCATCTGAAAAATTATAGCAATGGCCTAAGCTGTTACATAGACGCTTAATGTGATAAGGACAAGGTGGAATAGCAGCAGTGACAGAGAGTTACCCTGGAATATCCCCCTTTGAATTTTTATCCCTGGGATAATAATCTGTCCTTCATCATGGTTTAATTGCAAAGTGGTCTGCCACTGTTTCATGGTCACTGTAATGTAGTTGATCAGTGTAGGGTGTATCTTATACATTTATTCATGAATGTGGGATCCTATTAAATGCGTTTTTGTAGTCAATCCATGCTATACTTAGATCCTCCCCCTTTTTACAGTTCTCCACTATGACTTTATTTAACAGCAGATGATCCTTTGTTCCATATGACTTTCTTTTACAGCCCCTTTGTTCTAGTGCCATTATTGTGTTTTCTTCTAAATGACTATAGACTCTGTCAGCATCAATTCTAGTGTATAGTTTATACGTCGTCGGAAGGCAAGTTATTCGTCTATAATTTTTAGGGTAGCTTGCATATTCACTCTTAAGTAGGAACATTGTTTTTCCTGTTGTTAGCCAGGCTGGTGTCTGTTCAGGGTGCACATATAAATAGTTCTTACGCATGGCTAAATCTTCATGCAAAGATGTTAATACTTTTAACCAGAAGTTAGGTACTGAATCTGGGCCTGGGTTTTCCAATTTGAGGCTTTTCATAACTTTGTTTCAATCTCTCTGGCTGTTACTTCATCTCATTTCATATCCTGTACCTTTAAACTTCTTAGTCTTTCTATTACTTCTTCTATCCATTTAGTATCTTTGTTATGTTCCCACGGGATCTTCATAGATACTTCTCCAAAATGTATTTTCTTTTTTTGGTGGTCTTTCAATTCCTTTTACCTTGTTTCCCAATTCTGTATAAAGCATTTTTGGGTCATCAATAAATTGTTTATTTTGTACTTTTCCTTTATATTTATCTGCGTATCTTCTACATTTTTCCACCTATACTGAGACTTTGAGTTTGTTATTTGCGATAGTGCATGATAGATCCTGATCTGTTCTCATACTCAGCATTGCTTTTATCACGTCTATCTTTCCACGGATTTTTGTTGATCTGTTCCCTCTTCTTATACACTTCTAATATTGACACTTCTTGTATTAGTTGCTTTAAATTTTTCTCTATTTGATACTTCCATGATGGTATTTGATTTTTCCACTTTCTTTTGCTCGCTACCCTGTGTTCTTGTGGTAGACCTTTATCAGTTATTAATTTAGCTGCACAGTAATATATCCGGTTTACTTCTTTTATATCACATGGATCTCTATGGACAGTCCTAATTATTGTATTCATTTGTTTTATCACACTTCTGACTTTTTGGGTTTTATTGACCTTCTGCAGTCTATTTCGTTTATTTATCTTAATATGTCTAATCATCTCTATTAAGTCAAGCAGCACTTCTCTTAGCTCATTTTCTTCTAAACTGAGGGCACATTTTTGTATTCCATTTCCTGTGGGCATTCTATAGAAAGGTCTATTGCATCCTCTTGTGGCACATTCTCTTCAATTCATCCTGCGCCATCCATTGCTCTGTCATATGAGAACTCGCTGGCCTATCACTCTTCAGTAATAACTGTCAGAGTTTCCGCAATTTCCTGTTCCTTCTCTTGCCATCCTGCTTCAAGTGAATGCTTATATTTGTTTCCTATGGAAGGCTTCAAAATATCTTCGTATGGCACCTGACCAATTGTTTCCCATTCTACTGGTTCCCCTTAATTGGGAGTCCCATTGCTCTATCCTTTTGTGGTGCTTTCTGAATTAGATTTTGTCCACTGAATATTTCACTTTGGAGGCACTCCATAACCTCAGTTTCTATTTCTTTAACTCCTCCATTACAGGTTCATAGGTAGATACTAGGCTATTGGTCCGAGGGCCTATATAAGCCTAGCCAAAAAGGTACCCTGGTTTTCACCACCCAAGAAAATTATTTTCCTGTGCCCCTGTTGAGCAGAGCCACAGAGGTGATCCCCAGGGTGAATTTCCTATTTCCCATCCAATCATCAAGATTTTTCTTAAAGAGTGCTTATGAGGAGCTTTATTTGATATAGATAGGTAGTTTGTTCCAGAGTATGGGAAGTCTCTGGGACAGGAATCTATCCCTCCAGCATGTTCTGTTTATTGTGGTGACAAGGTTTAGGTCCCTAGAGCGTGCAGCTCAGATGGATTGGGATTTATTTAAGTGGAGCGTGTCCAACAGCTCTAGGTTTGACATAGCTTTGTATGTTAGGCAGAAATCGCTATTGAGTAGGCGATATGTGGTAGAGTAAGCTGAAGTTTTTTGAGATGGTCTGCGTAGGGCATCTGTTTGAGGCTGGTAATCCTCTTTGTGAGGTATTTCTGCGGTCTTTCCAGTTGTTGTAGATGTCTTGTGAGGTACATACCAAAAGGGGATTTGTACTCTATAATGGGTCTAATGATTGATGAGTAGAGGGGAACAATGACCTCTTTTTTCCTGGATGAAAAACCTTTTGTGATGAGGTGTGCCACGTAGAAGGATTTCCTGACTACTGTGGCGATGTGATTATCAAAGTTGAGACTACTGTCTTCCTATGTCCTAAGGTCTCTTATCACACTTTCGGTGTTAATTAGCCTACCACCTATGTGTTAGCTCATTTGAGGCAGTCACCAAAGCTGTAGACGAGAGTAAGGTGGTTCACACAGCCTATCTTTATCTCACCAAGGCTTTCGACACCATCTCCCATTCTGGAATTATAGCTAAACTCACTTAACTAGGTATAAATCCCTATGTCACAAGATGGGTTGCCAACTGGCTCACTGACCAAACCCACACTGTAAAAGTTGCAGACCCCAAATTTAACTTCAAACCAGTGACAAGTGGAGTACCACAGGGTTCAGTCCTGGAACCTCTCCTGTTTAGTATCTACTTCTCTGTAGTACAGGCTAACACAGAAGGCCTCTGGCTAACAAAGTTCACAGATGACTGCAAACTAGGAGCCATAGTCGAGTCTCCAAATGATGTGGACATCCTACAGAAGGGCCTCACTGAGACAGATGCCTGGTGTCAGAGGCATGGCCTCAAGCTCAATACCAAAAAGTGCATTGTCATCCCCCTTTGGTAAAATCTCTGTACCCATGAACTACCACATAAACGGCAGTCTACTTAATGCCAAATGTGTGATAAGAGATCTTGGGACCCAGATGGACAGTAGTCTCTCCTTTGATAATCACATCGCCGCAGTAGTCAGGCACACCTCATCACAAAGGGGTTCTCATCCAGGAAAAAAGAGGTCATTGTTCCCATCTACTCGGCACTCATTAGACCCATTATAGAGTACAACGCCCCTTTTGGAATGAACCTCACAAGACAACTGCAGCAGCTGGAAAGGCCAGAGAAGTACCTCACAAAGAGGATTACTGGCCTCAAACAGATGCCCTACACTGACCATCTCAAAAAACTCCAGCTTTACTCTGTAGAATATTGCTTACTCCGAGGAGATCTCTGCCTAACATATAAAGCTATGTTAAACCCAGAGCTGTTGGACATGCTACACCTAAAGAAATCTCAATCCCTCTGAGCTACATGCTCTAGGGACCTAAACCTTGTCCCCACAATAAACAGGACATGCTGGAGGGATAGATTCCTGTCCCAGAGACTTCCTGTACTCTGGAACAAGCTACCCATCTATGTCAAGCAAAGTTCCTCATTAGCACTCTTCAAGAAAAATTGTGATGAGTGAATGGGAAATAGGAAATAAACCCCGGGGATCACTTCTGTGGCTCTGCTCGACAGGGGCACAGGAAATTAACTTTCTTGGGTGGCAGAAAGCCAAGGATCCTTGCTGACTAGGCTTACTTAGGCCCTTGGGCCAATAGCCTATTACCTACATATGAACCTATGAACCTATGGGTACAGAGTTTTTACCAAAGGGGCTGACAATGCACTTTTTGACCTTGAGCTTGAGGTCATGGCTTTGACACCAGGCATCTGTCTCAGTGAGGCCCTTTTGTAGGATGTCCACATCGTTAGGAGCTTTGATTATGGCTCCTGGTTTGCAGTCATCTGCGAACTTCATTAACCAAAGACCTTCTGTGTTAGTCTGTACTTCAGAAAAGTTGATACCAAACAGGAGAGGACCCAGGACCGAACCCTGTAGTACTCCACTTCTCACTGGTCTGAAGTCACATTTGGAGTCTGCTACTTTCAAAATGTGGGTTCTGTCAGTGAGCCAGTTGGCAACCCATCTTGCGACATAAGGATTTATACCAAGTTTAGTGAGTTTATCTATAATTCCAGAGTGGGGGATGGTGTCAAAAGCCTTGGTGAGATCTAGATAGGCTGTGTGAACCACCTTACCCTTGTCTATAGCTTTAGTGACTGCTTCAAAGAAGCCTTTCAGGTTTAGGAGACATGATCTGCCTTTTACAAACCCAAACTGAGTGGGGTCCAGAGTTTGGAGATTACCAATGTCTTTGTTTATAAGTTCCATGATGATACATTCCATGGCCTTGCAGACCAGGCTTGTTAGGCTAATGGGGCGGTAGTTCCTGGGATCTGTGATGGCTTCCCCTTTGTGGAGTGGGATAACTGTCACTGTGCACCATTCAGTGGACACAAAGCCTGAGGTGAGGCTATGATTGAACATCATTCTTAGGTGGGGTGCCAGTTCATTCTGTAGTTCATATAGAACTCAGCCTGGGATGTTGTCAGGTCCCATGGATGCTGTGTTCTTGGCTTTGGAGAGTGTGTTTTTTTCCTGTGCAGCCGTGATTACAGGAACTTTGCATTCTTCCGGTATAGAGATGGGCCCTTTAGGGGGTGAGAGGGGGGGTAAAGTTAGCACTGAACCTATCTGCCAGGAGGTTGGCAATATCAGTTGGTTCTGTATATTTAGTGCCATTGTGCTGTAACTCAGAGCAGATCTGAGTGTTGCCATTGAGATTCTTGACATGGCTATAGAATGCTTTATGGCTGTCTTAAGAATCAGTAGTGATTTTGTTTTCTTAACTAGCTTTGGAGGATTTTATGAGGGATCTCAGCTTCTTACTGAGGCTGACCAGGGAGTACCTCCAATCATGGGATTTTACTCTTTTTTGCAACAGTTTCTTTCTTCTGTTGTAGAGTTTGTTTATGGCAGGAGACCTCCAAATTGGCTTCCTTTTTTTGGAGGATAGCATCTTGGTTCTGTTAGGGAAAGCACAATCCATGCACTCGTTTAAGTGCTTATAAAGTGCATTTGTGTAGGATTTAGCAGTTATACCTCTATTGTCCGTATGTATGGGTGTCGTAAAGTTTGCCACTTCTGTCTTAAGACGCGTGAAGATGGCTTTGGAGAATTTTTTTACAGTAGTTTCCCTAATGGGGGGTGGGGGCGGGATGTGACTGTCTAGGGTGATTAGCTTGTGGTCTGATCTGACCAACGAGGAATTGACCTCTGATGTGGTAATGACCAGGTCTGGGATATTGCTGCTCCTGGTGGGGGTGTGGATAAGTTGATTCAAGGCATTGGAATATATGAATTCCAGAAAACATTGAGCAACAGAGTTGGTACATAAGTAGTTTTCCCAGTGAATGGTGGGGTAGTTGAAATCCCCCATTATTAGGGTGTTGGGTTGTACCCTAATATTTTCCAGTGTTTCAAGAAAGGAGGAGTGGGAATCCTGGGGCATGGTAGGGGATCTGTAGCAAGTTACAATTTAGATTGCAGTCTTGCTCAGAGTTAGTTGCACTTGGATAATCTCGGATGCATTATGCGGAGCAACTAGCCTGGAGGTGTGGATATCCTTAATGAATATGGACAAACCTCTGCCTTTAGTGTTTCGGTCCAGGTTAAGTGACCAAAAGGTGTGGTATGAATTATAGCCTGGTAATGCAGGGGTGCACTCTGGAGCCTTGAACCAGGTCTCTGTCACTGCATGGATGTCGATGTTCTCCATTTTAAGGAGTGCCTCGAGTGAATGCATTTTGAGGTTTAGGCTTCTATCATTGAGTAGCATTACCCTCAGATTTTGCTTGGTTGTACCTGTTACGGTGTTGAATTTGTCATTTGAACCTTGCCTAAAAAAGGCACTATAGGGATGGCAAGAGCCTTAGCCAGTATCCAGAATCCCAAGGCTGACAGGTTCAGGCCATCTCTGGCAAAGCATCGTGATCTGTCGATCATGTCATCCCAGGCAGACAGATACTGGATCCCCTTAGAATGACAACAGAAGCTTAGACAATTGTTGAAGTCTATTATTTTGTCCTTGTACTGTGGTATCATTCTGGGTGATGGCAGGATGCTACTCAGGGCTAGGGTCATACCTGCCTGGGCTACAAGATCTGAGAGCTCCTCCATGTCTATTTTCATGTAGACCAGGGAGGTACATCTCAGGTCGTTCGCACCAACATGGACAATAACAGAGTCATATCTGTACTTGTTGTGGAGTGAAATGAGTGTGTGCATTATGTGGCAGATCCTGTCAGTCGACAGGCAGCTGACAGTAACTTTCTTGTTGTTTAGCCTGGTGAGTGGAACATCAGTGTGCCTGAGTATAGAGTCACCTATGACTAGAGTGTTGGGTATGTTATTATGCCTTATAGGCTGTGGGTGATGTGGTTGACGTGGTTACTGATTTCCTTTTCTACTTTTCCTTTTTGTCTTCTTACTTTTTGTATTGTAAAGTTTTCCATGTCTGGATTCCTTTGTTTGTATTTCTCTTTGAATATCTTAGGTGCTGCTCTTTTTGATTGACTAGTTTTGTTTTCTCCTTTGCATAGATATTACCCCATCTTAACTCTTTTTTTTCCCGTGTCTATATTTCTTCTTCAAACGTCTCCCGATCTTCCTGTTTATCCTTACTTCTGGGACTCACTCCATCATGCTGCGATGTCACCTGTGTTAGAACTTCTACATCAAATCCTTCACTTTGCAGGCACTCCATAACTTCAACTTCTATTTTTTAACTTCTACTTTACTAATCTTTTCTACATTCCCTCTTTGTATTATTATTTTTTTTTATTGTTAAATTTTCCATGTCTGGATGCCTTTGCCTGTATTTCTCTTCGAATATCTTTGGGTCTTCTAAACTGCCTCCATGATTTAGCTGATGATGACATAGGTGATGAGACTGAACATTAACAAGAGCAGTGATGAGGAACTGTATTCTCTCACCCACATGACAAAGGTGGCTGCTTGAGATTAGTATCCTGCTCTACAGAACGACTACGGTCTGCTTGTATTATGGGAAAATTATATTCTATGACAGGAAGGAAGGGTATTTACCCAAATCTGTGGAGCCTCATCTTGAATATACTTGTGAAACAGTTTTGAAGGGCACCTTCTCAATGAAAAAAGCAGTTCAAATATCCAGCTAAAATTAAACGTCTGTGTGCAAAGTCAGAAAAAGGGCACGGGATACACCTAGCATTTGAATTCACACTCACTCATTGCAGATATACAAAAGCAGTGGTGGCTGGTGATGCATCTACAGAAACCATAACGACAGCTAGTGAGCCTATTTTGTTGGCATATCTTTGTTTTTTGGAGAGAACACAAATACTGGAAAATATTTCAGTGGAGAACTGTGGCACCTCTTAGTACTCAGAATTTGTTGCTCCCCTTAATGCTCACAATTTAAATGTTCCTAGTGTCACTTCCTTAATAGGACTAAGGCAGGCTTCTTGCTGGAAACCGGGATTTTGGGTTAACAACGTAGGTGTCAGAAAACATCCAGAATAATTAATAGGTATATGTAGCCTTTTAATAGAAAATTAAATAATCTTCATGTTGTAGACTTTTAGGTGTAAAATAGGTTAATTTATGTCCGCAAATACAATCATAATTTTATTCCACACAGCAAATTATTAGTCCTCTAATAGATGTATGAAGAGAGTGGAGTGCGTATATAACTTAACTTACTTTTAGGATGAGACACTGAAAGGGAAAAGAGAAGTGACAAAATGAAGATACACCACAGTGGTGAATAAAATACAAACCAATAATATGTGTAGAAGTTCATCAAATGTCATTTCAAATAATAAGGGAAACTGCAAAATGACAGTAAAATGTTTATGCAAATGACAAGCTACCAGCATTTCTAAACCTTGTGCAAAACTATCTTCTAAAAAGGTTCCTTAAAGTCCATTGCAAAACATACTGCATACAACTAAGATATGGCAGCACTTAAATGCATAAGGCTAAATGAACAGGTTACATCTAAAACCTATTTATTTATTTAGAAAAGGTTAGAAGTCATAGTTCAAGGACATAATTCATTGTGGTGTATTTCAACAGTCATACTCATAAAACCTATGAGTAAAATGTTGCATAGAAGAAGACAAAGCAGTCCTTGGTGGCCTTGATTAAAAAGACTGCAAGTGATTGTGGAATAAAACCATCCACTTTTTATGAAACTAACATGCAAGAGAATGTTACATTTTCCTAGACAGGTAAAGCAAATAAACAGATGGCTTCCTGTTTTTTGATGATCTGTTTTTGTATTTCTCTCATCAAAGCATATGCTTTCATCTCCTTCTTTTTTATTGCTGATAGGTGTGACATCTTTTTCTTTTGTTTTATCTCTCTCTCTCTCTCTCTATATATATATATATATATATATATATATATATATATATATTAAGCATTGATGTATTTACATTAGTTTATAAGCAATTAAATATGAATTATGATTTTAGTTTTTTGACAAGTATAACAGAAAAGTAGAACATTTGTATAACTGCTGCAATCTGTTATAGGTTTCCATACTAACGGGAATTACTTTGTCTGCCTTGTGGTTAAATGAATATTATTTCAGTAAATGGTTATCATTTGTTCTATGCAATTATATGGAAATATTTTGAGCATTTCCTGCCAGTTTGCATACAGGAACACGAGTTCAAGAAAAGGAAAACACTTTTGTCAGGTAGTTCAGAAGATTGTAGAGGCAGAGATTATAGTCTGATTTGCATATACTGTAGCCTTGGAAGTGGCAGAGAGCTACTGTGCATGCCTCATACATTTGTTAGAGAAACCAAACCAGTGAAGTGTTGTCCATTAGACTGTCCAAGTCACATGCTGAAAGATTTATTACATTCACTGGCTGGGCTAGATATTTTCATCTGGAGAGCTTAATATCAATATGTCTCTTTTAGACTGAAAGCAGATGCAAGCAAATTCTCTTCAACCTAAAACTGCAACCACAACATTTAAAAAATAAAAATAAGTATGCACTGTATTTGTAAATGAATTACTGAGAAGCCTCCACATTCGCCAAGCCAGAATGTTTGTGGAGACTCATTCTCTCGCATATGTCTTATTTATTCGAACTCTGAAGCCATTGTATCTCAGAGTTAGTGAAATCTTTCTTCTGCTTTTCTCCTTATCAATGTTATCTTCACCTACAAAATGGTATTTGACAAATGCCTCTTCAGTAACATAGCATCTCACCCTTGTAATAGCTGCATGGCTTACCTTGCTGGAATAAAGATTATATGTGTCGCTCATCCTATGTTGTGATTCAAGATGATTCAAGATGAACAGGCAGGGTAGTTCATTTATATGCTTTATTATATAGAAACACATCAGGATGGATAGCAGCAACATAAAATATAAACAAACTGATTAACTGACAGACCATTACATACATACATGCTTACATCTCAACAGCTGCCCATGGAAAACTTCTTAAAGGTACACATGCATACTAGTCTACATCCTCCCTCGTTAGTGAATTGCCCGCAATAAAATGGCATCTGAAAAAGACATGCAATTATACAGACATTAAGAAATAAACACAAAGTTCATGTCCAAATTGCCGTGTATCTCGAACATGGTCTGGAAATGAGACCTGATCTAGTGATATAGCAATTAGGACTGAGTTTAGCAGCAGGGAAAGTCATTGGTGAACAATCAGTTTCAAGAGTTTCTGGAATGTTCTCAGGAACAGGGATATTTGCTGGAATGTCCTCTGGAACTGGAACACTGAATTACTCACTCTGAGATCTAGAGTCTTTTTCACAGGCAAGATGCTTCAATACAGGCTCAGACACCGGTACTAAATGATTCCAATTCTGCCTAAATTCAACTCTTTCTGATTCTACAATGTATGATGTCAGCTCTGGACATACACTTTTCATGACTCCAATTCGATAAAACCTTTGGACATCTGCATCCTCACTATCTCTCCTTCTCATAATGGATTAAGCAGTTTGCTAGACTTATAATAGAATTTCTGGGACAGACACCTTTTCACGAGTTGAGCTCTCGCTGCTTTTCTGTTCTTAGCACAGGGAACCAACAGATTGCTACTAATTGGTAGTGTGCTTCTGGTTTGTCTCGAGAAAAGCATTTGTGCAGGTGAACCAAGATGTTTATCACAAGGGATATTTCTGAGATTCACGACATTTAGAAAAACATTGCTATTGTCTTGTTTCAACATCTCTAATAACTGTTTCACATTTTAAACTGGATGTTCTGCCAAAGCATTTGACTGTGAGTACTCAGGGCTACTCATAACATGGATAAAGTCCCACTCTTTAGCATCTCTTGAACTGCTGGCTTGTAAACTGTGTACCATCATCAGAAATAACTTTGTGTAGACTACCATGGACTGCAAAATGACACTTCAACTTTGTAATGACAGTACTAGGTGCTAGATTAAGAAGTATGTCAATTTCGAAACAATTTGAATAAGAGTCTATTAACACCATGTACTGTTGACCATTATATTTGAAAATGTCTGTTGTTACTGTCGACCAAGGTAATTCAGGAATCAAGTTTAGCTGAAGTGGTTCTTTCTGATGATGTGGCTTGGTATTATTACATATAGAACAAGAAGAAAGTACTCTCTCAATAACCTTTGACATAGAAGGCCAAATACTAGTTCTCTTGCACTTTTTTTGGTAGAAACAGTTCCTGGGTGGCCACGATGCAAGATTGTAATATACTCTTGTCGTAAGGATTTTGGAACAATCACATTTGGTCTTTTCCTGATGATACCATTATCAAACAAAATCTCATCTCTGTAAGGAAAATATGGTTGTAGGTAGGTCATGAGGTAAACAAGATTGTTTTGACAGCCATCCTCGACTGAAAAAGTGGTTGAGCTTCTAAAGAACTGGATCTGAGGCAGTGTGACTTCTAAGCTCATCAAGATGTGTGGAAGAAAACTTTCTCACTTTCATGACTTCAAAATCAAGTTGCTCATTTCATGCTGTTCAGTGGTATTTCTGGAAAAATCTGGATAAAGTATCAGCAAGATAAAGAAGTTTACTTTTATGTAGACAAAATTGAAATTATACTTTTGCAATTTCAACATCATGCATTGCAATCTGGCAGGAGCTGTATGCATAGGCTTTCTCAAAATAGCGACTAGAGGTTGGTGATGTTTCAGTTTGAATAGGTCAGTCATAAATACAATCATGGCACTTCAAACATGCAAACACAGTTGCCAAGAGTTCTTTCTCTATCTGGACATATTGCATCTTGGTTTGGGTTAGAGTTGTGGATGCATAGGCTAATGGTCTACCCTCTTGAAGAATGACTGCACCAAGACTAAACTTCAAAACATCACAAGAAAGAGTTATTGTTTTGTGAACATCATAGTATCTGAAAGTTGGTGGACTGGCAATTCTTTTTCAGGATATCAAATGCTCGTTGGTGTTGTTTTAACCAGGACCAAGATATATCTTTGTGTGTCAACTCTCTGAGTGGTACTGAAAGATGGCTTAAGTCGGGATTGAACTAACCTAGGCAGTTAACCAGGCCAAGAAAACATTGTAGGGCTTGAACAGTGTCTGGAGCTGGCATACCAAGAATTGTTGTTTGATTGGAAGGATCTGGTTGTAAGCCTGAACTAGAAAACAAATAAACAAAATAAGTAACTTCTCATAGCCTGAACTTGTACTTCTGAGAATTCAGCTTAAGATTCACTCCACATGCTCCTTCCAGAATTTTCCCATGGTTTCTGTCATGCTCAACTTCACCATTACCTCCAACTAGAATAGAATGTCATCTACTATAATAGCACATGATATCCTGAAAAAAATTGTCCCATGGCATGCTGGAAGACTTCACTGGAAGAATTTATCCCAAATGACAATCTCAAAAATCTGTACCTGCCAAAAGGAGTACCGAAAGTGGTTAACAATGATTTTTAGTCAAGCAAAATTTTCCAAAATGAACTGTTTGAATCCAAAACAGAAAAAAACAGTGGCATTTGGCATAAGAGCAGTGACTTCATCAACTGTATGCATTGGATGATGAGAGCTTTTCAGTGATTTGTTCAAATCCCGTGGATCAATAGATATTCTGATATCATCTGAGCTTTTCTTATGAGCTACCACCATGAAAGATATCCATTCAGTTGGTTCATCAACTGGACAAATCACATATTGCTGCACAATTTTATCTAGGTAAGCTTTGACTCCGTTCTGCATAGCTACTGGAACTTTCCAGGCTGCTCTGACAACTGGGCTGACTTTAGGGTCTAACATCACAACTGGGAGTTTGCCTAGTTTGTCTTTGAAAAGATCAGCATATGTAGAAAAAATAGACTGGGCAAAATTAGAACAGTGGACTTTTAAGCTCACATGATGGACTTCCTTATTAAATGGAAGTAGTTCCATTTTCAAACTGTCTCTGGGGACTAATAATTACTGTACGTGCATTTTAACCACATAAAATTGCAAGTCATAGCTGTTCCCAGAAGAGTAACATGAAAGCACATCTGAACTTTTGGTTTGAATTTCTTCACCACCATAAGCAACAAGCTTTGCACACTTTGCCAAACCAAGCTTCTCACCAGCACATACTCTAGCAAATGTTTCTGCTGACATAACATTGCACTTTGAACCTGTGTAAACTTTGAGCTCTATAGGTCTTCCATTTATCTGAATAGTATAAAATATTTCATTATTTGCCCATAAATCGACTGCATTGACTGTTTCATTTAGCACAGACACATTGTCAACATAAAAAGTGGGATCACAGCTTTCTAATTGATCAACTTATCTCTTTGAATGTTCTCTTTTAATAAAAGAATGTGCCTCTTTTGAGTTACAATATCTTTGGAAATTATTCCACTTTTTACATCTGTGGCATTGCTAACCAAAAGCTAAGCACTTTTCTCTTTAAGACACATGATTACCACCTCAATTATGACAGTTGACTACGAGGCTAGGTGAGGAAAAATGCTTTGTGTTTGCTGACTCATCCTTGTGCTTCACTGAGACTGTGCATGCTCTGGAATTTGCTAGAAAGTTACAGGGTTTTCCAGGGACTATTACAGGACTCACAGTTGTTGCCATGTGCTTGGACCTGTTTCTTTTAACCATGTGCTGCATACTATCAAAATTAGCACTAGAAGATCCTGGAAGCATACATTTCTCATTTGTAAGCATATCTGTGTGCTTTTCTGTGATCTTGTATATCTGACAAATCTCAATGGCCTTATTCAAAGTTAAATTACTGCCACAAAGCAAGATCTTTCTCACAGCATCATCTTTAGTACCTTACATGAGACTGTCTTTTATCAACTCATCCCTTAAATCACCAAATCTACATGTTTTAGACCTGTTCCTCAAGTCAGTTATACATGCTGCAAAAGTTTCACCAGACTTTTGATCTCTTGTATAAAATAAGTGCCTTTCCATTGTAATATTTGTTTGGGGGATTACATATTCCTCTAAATTTACATTTTAAGCAGTTGCGATCTTCCCTTGTTTCAGACGGTACCACTATATGATGGTTCCTCTCTCTCCTGCAAACACAGCAGGTGGATACACAAATAAATGCACCCTTTCTATGGCTTCTGAATTAAGAAGAATAAATGGCTTTGTATGAGCATCTTTATCAGAAAATGCAGCTTGTATGAAAATATCATACTCTTGCTCAAACACTTTCCAGTTCTCTGCAATATTATTATTAAATTCAAGTGGACCAGGTTTCCAAAATCCTTCAACCATGCCATCAAAGTATGTTTAAACACACTGCAAATAGGGCCCTTATAATTATGAGTGAACATGCACACACACCCGGTACTTGTAATAACATTCAAATGCACAATAAACTCTTTGAAATACTGTTCTCTGTGAAATTTGCTTTGAAATGGCTGTATTTTGTGAAATAACTGTACTATAATATAGCACAAACTTGCAAATACTCTGTATACTTTGAATATCTTGAATAGCTTTAAGTAATGTGAAAAAGTAACACATAGCAAAAAAATGTGGTCATTTTCCTTTATGTGATTCAGACTTTATTTCGAACATTTTCAAAATTATTTCAAATATTTTTGTCAATATGTCACAGTTTCAGACAATTGGTTTAACTAGAAATTCATTTTGAGCATTCTGAGTGCTTCATTTTATATTCTTCTAGTAAGAAATCATTTAAGCATGTTTTAATATCTGGAATTCATTTTTTACCTGTTTTGCAAGTTTTACATGCAGTAGGGATAATCCATTCCTCTATATTCCTCCAGCATTAACTGAGTGCCTCTTGGTCTTAATTCTGGATCCCATTCTGACACCATGTCTCTCGTTCTATTTTATGATTCAAGATGAACAAGCGGAGTAGTTTGTTTATATGCTTTATTATATAGAAACATGTAAGGATGGATAACAGCAACATAAAATATAAACAAACTGACTGACAGACTGGTACATAATGCATAGGTTCATAGGTTCATAGGGTGGTACTAGGCTATCGGCCCTAGAGCCTATACAAGGCTAGTGATAACAATTCCCTGGCTATTTCTTCCCACAATATTTACTTCCCTTGTTTACATCTCAACAGCTCTCTGCAAAATGGCAGTCTGTCTCACACATGCTCAGTATTTATAAACCTGTGCAAGCCCATGGAATGCTTCTTAAAGGTATACATACATACTGATCTACAATATGGTTCTCCTATACTATTTTAGGACAATTTTTATTACACTTTTTGTGTTGAAACAAGACTTTTTTTCAAATTATTTCCTGTATAATTCTATTTCCTCCACTATTTAGGAGGAAGGGCAGTATTAATAAAGCCACAGTTTATTGGACTGTATTATTATTATTATTATTATTATTATTATTATTAGGAGTAGTAGTATTATTTTATTTATGTTTTTAATTACCCAGTCTGCTGATTTTTTTTTCTTTTTATGAATGACTCATACATATGTATTTATATATATATATATATATATATATATATATATATATATATATATATATATATATATATATATATATATATAGATATGGGCAGGATTCATGAAGCCTCAGTGTAAGAGTTATAACTCATACACGGAGGCCATAGCCGGCCTTAGGCATAGGCCAACTAGGCGACTGCCTAGGGCGCTGCCCTAGCAGGGGTTCTTTTCCAATATTTATTTGGTGTAAGTAGACCAGGATGGGGGCACCAGGTTTTGTGGGTGGGCGCTGTGGAGCCCCTTTGCCTGGGGCACCAGTTGACCTAAGGCCGCTCCTTACGGAGGCTGCAGTTAAACGGAGTGATGTCAGCATGCTTTGCATATTCATGAGAGCATGCTGAATCACACTTAAGGATAACACGGTCCATGTAAGACAGTAGGGGGCGTGTCCGTAGGACAAGCCCTGTAAGCGGACACGCCCCCAGAAGAGGAAAAGTTCCCAAAGTAAACACCCACGACAGAGTCCACGGAAATGTGAATAAACAGAACACAACACATGCCCCCACAGACTATGAACAGAAAACATATAAATAAACATGTTATATATTTTTTTTAAATTGTAAAAATGTTTAACCATGAGTGCTCGTTTGCTGGTGTGCCGTAAGCAGCTACAGTTAGCAGTTAGTGGGAAAGCATATAAGAACTAAATATGCAAAATAAGCCAGGAAGCAATAGAGTAGCGGTAGAGATGTTGGCTGAAGAGCAGGCATTCATGGTTCGATCCCCCACAACACCAATTTTTATTTTTAGCAAAATAAGCACGAAACAAGTCCCTGACAAATATGTACACATAAAACCACATTTTATGTAAAATGTAATGAAATAGCCCATTTATATTGAAGAAATGTGAGGTAACAAAAGAATAAAAAATGCCAGATGTGCCCATAGCTGAGCTACAGTTTAACAGGGTGAGTGAATCTGCCCGTAGATGAGCAGTGGTTTAACTGGTGCAAAATGAGTGCCCGTAGCTGAGCAATGGTTTAACACGCTAAATCTATGTGCCCTAACTGAGCTGAGCGTAATATGTGTGCCGATAGCCAAATGAGGCTTAAACCAGCGTACCCCCATTTGCGACGAGCTACGCACCGCGCAAACAAGCTAACCGATGGGCAACGTTGAGCAAGCCGTATCAAAACTGCCTTTACACAGACACACCCCTCAGCATGTCTAGACAGTCATGAAAAATAAAAAGCAGTGGCAAAGTTCGAACCCAGGATACTATACACCATAGTCAAGGTACCAAACCACTAAACCATGACAGCAGTACCTAGAAATGCAATAATAGCTAATATATAGGAATGAATACAAACTGGAGCATGACAATGCAGGTTTACTGAAGTTGATACAATTCCAAAATGGCCAATCACAGATATGTGCGGGAAAAATGGACTATATAAGCTCCATAGGTGGGAATACACAGCATAAACGATTGTAGAACTGACCTGCAGGCAGAATGACAGGAGTAGGAGAGGGTAGTTGCTTTCAAGCACATAGGTGGGGCATTGAGGAGTCCAGGTACATGGTCTGGCTCCTAGTCCACAATAATGAGGCCCAACTCATGCAGGGCCAGGTCCTCTGGGGAGCATACAGGGCCAAGGCGTGGGACCGGTTGGCTCATGATCTCACCAGTGCCACAGGGATTCCAAGGACTGGTGAGCAGGTCCGTCACCACCATGCGGACCTGAAGAGATGCAAGTAGGACCAACTGAACCTTTGGATCCAGGAGGCCGGGCAAACACCCAACGCCCCACTACTGAGTAAGTTACATTTAATTATGTATGTAAGAAATTAAACTAGCTGATATTATGGAGATGTGTATTCCAATATTACTTCATTTATATTACAGCTGCAGGTGTCCGTTCTGCGAACCGCAGAGCCTATGGCGATAGGCTGGTGCGGTTGCGCCACCAGGCAGGTCAGTAATCCACTACCAGTAACTGTAAAGAAATATAAAAGTATGACAGTCAGCAAAAGAGTGCAGTGTAGTCAGTAAGGAATAAAATGTGCAAGTAACAGTGTGAAAGTGTCTGCAAGTATTGCTTGATTACAAAAGTGTGTTTCAGCCTGTAAGTTAAACCGAAAAATGAAACTGTCTGACATAAATTCTGAAATAAAAATGCCCTACCTGTAAGAAAATAGTACACAACCTGCAGCAGGCTGAAAAGTATAGCTGCAGAATATGATGAAATCACATGTGTGAAATATATCCCTGTTGAAATACTGAAACATGACAGAAGTGAGACTGCTGGAAAGGATTGTAATAACTACAGGTAAAACATGTCAATAAAGCCTAGAAGTAAGTACCATCCTGAATAGTAAAATGAAAGCAAGTGAGAGAGTGTGAGAAAGTGTCATGAATCCAGCAATACAGTAGTAATAACCCCTGAATAAAGTATACTGCAGTCAAGACAGAATGAAATGTATGTGAGAATCAAAACCAAACAGCGAAATCTGTTCAAAGTGTTGCTGCATCTGGAATGTGTATCCCAAAATCTGGATATGTTGCTCTCAGTCTGCAATATGCAGATAGGATGATTGTCTGATATACCAAACATCCACACTTGTCTACAGCTATATAAAGCAAATGTAGCAGGATGATGTAGCTGAACAAAGCTAGATATGAATGTGTATGAAGAACAATAAAATGTATATTGATGTTGCAGTAACAGTCCTATCAACAAGTTGAAATAGTTATCATATAGGAAACTGTAGTTAGGACAGTAGTGTGTATATAACTGTAGCTATTAGAAATGTACAGCATATGTATTGGTATTTGAAGGTGTTAATATTATTTTCTTCACCCCACCCTATAACCACATATAACCCATTCAACGTGAAAATGGTATGTGCAATCACAATTAACACCCCTGGACGTTTGTCCTGTTGGGTCATATATATTTGCATGTCCGTTGATGCATCTGCCCTGTTCATACATCCAAACCTGAAGGCCTGTTGCCATCAATTAACCCTGCATGTTGTTGGACTGTGTATTTCTGTTCAATTTATGCATGTGGTATGCACGCTGTTCAATAGTGTGAATATCTGGGTGTTTGGTTAATGGGAATACTAATGCATGCTGTTACAACTAATTGTGAATGGTATTATATGTCGCTAACCCAAACTGTCATGACATAATGCGAAACATAGGACGACAGGGAAGGCGGGTTCCAGCGGACCCACCTCTCCCACCTCAGCTGGCGAGTGCACCTGGCACTAGTGCTGAGTCCGGACCCTCTTCCCATGGCCCTGTGCCACCTGCAGGTGGAAGCGCTGCAGGGGATGGGGCTCGCCCCCCCCCCTCTGCAAGTGAGGCCAGAGAAGAACCACCACTCACCCTCCGTAGCGTCCGGACTGTGGTGCGTAGGGAGATTTGGGACTCTGTTCTCGAGCCCCTACGCCAGCTTGAGGCACAGGTGGCGCAACTAACGGGCATACCTGTTGCCCGGCCTACACAGCCCCCAGCACAGCCCCGTCCTGGGCAGTGAAGGAACAGTGGCAACTGCCTATGGGTGGGGATATCAGTTCCACTGTTGCCATCTGTGGGCTCATGGGCTCTGGATATCCAAACCTCCTTCCCCGTCAATTGTGTAACCCCCCCACACGTGTCATACACCGCCCCTGTATGCGTCTTGTTTGTCTTGTCTGTTTACCTACCCAACCTACCTCCCCAGCTGTACCAACTTCCTTCACCTGACATACCACTCTCACCTGAAAAAAAAAAAAAAAAGGGCACTCTGTACCCACAAAAAAATTACGCCCCATACATAGCTGCCCATTCTGCACACATGTCTGCTGGACATGGAATCTATCAATTACAATTGGCTGTACAACAAGCATTATTGTTGTCCTTTCACCTCTCTCAGGGGTGGAAGGTTTCAAATGTCACACCAAATTACATACATATGCACAGCTGTTGCTGATGAAGAAATGGTCAGCAATGGGCCTTACCTACATCCCTCCTGCAAATCCCAAGCTTGTTTCCCTACTGTCTTACCCTCTTTGTGACCACTTTTTCACCAATTTCCTGTCTCCCCATTTTCTTTTCTTCCAAATAAAATAGCGCGGGTGTGCGCCAGAGTAAGCACCGTTAAGCGGTTGTAAGTGGATGTGCGCTTGTTTGCGCGGAGCTAACCGCCAGTGCGCACGTGTGAGCTCCGCGCAAACCAGCGCTAACCCGGTTACAACTGCTTAAAAGTGCCTTAGTCACTTTGATTGACAGGTCCTGTACTCAGTTCAAAAGCAAAATAAAATCCCACTGTCAGTCCCGAACCCAGAACCTTGGAAACACTAGTCTGTATGACTTACCACTAAGCCATGACTCTTATACAAGAACACTGTGCTAAAATAAATATAACATGTAATAGTAGGGATGAATGTAAAGGGAATATAGGATGTGTAGTACACAAAGCATGTCATTTAGAATTACTGTCAAAACTACTGGATTTCCATAATAGTAGTGTGTGAACAGAAACAGCCATGCTAGTTGGTAGCTTGTAGATAATAATGTCAGTTAAAGTACATATATAAATGTATGTATATGTACATATATATATATATATAAATATATATCTATATATAGTTGCAGGAGTCATTGTGCATACACACTTGCTACAGGGAACATGAGAGAGGACTGGAGAAATGTGAATATACAACACAGCCTGAATCATGAGAGAGATACTAACCTTTACACTCACAGAACACTGTCCACAGCATACCATCATGGTCCCCGCCCTTACAATCTGAAAGGGCAACGCCTATCCCACATACCCTTTTATAGCACTGACCTGAAATCACAGTGAGAACTGCAATCAGTACATAACTGGCTGTATGCAATTAGCAAATGCTGGCTTACAATTGGTGCAGAGGCCATCACATGGACCTATGCAGATACCTACAAAAGCATCCAGTACTAACACTCCACACATGCAATACATTCATTGCACTGTCTGGAAGCAGACAGAGGGAGAGAGAAAAGTGAAAGAGAGAGAGAGAGAGAGAGAACAAAAAAAAAAAATTATACACTGTGACTCTGTCACCCGAAGCTGTCAGCAGTGACAGTAGCAGCAGCAAGCAGAAGCAGTGGTAATGCAACCAGCTGCGACAAACACAGGTAATGCAAAATAGCAGGTTAATAGTGTACATACTGTGAACCCTCCAAATGTGTCATAGGTCTGTATCTATAGGTATGTCCATGTGATATGTTGTGTGTACATAGTTCCACCAAAAGGGGATGACCATACATTACATGTCAATCAGTCTTAGGCCATGATCCTGGCAGCAGTTGTCTGTGCGTTGCCCCAGCAATGGCTGTAGTGACTGCTTTGAAAGGTCAGCCAGGTTCAAAAGGCAGGATCAGCCCATCACAAAGGCACACTGGCTGGGAACAAGTGTCTGCAGGTACCCGATATCACTGCATATGCATCCCATACTGCATAATTCCATAGCTTAGCAGACCAGGCCGGTTATGCATATGATGTGGTAGTTCCCAGGGTCAGTCGAGGTGCCTCCTTAGTGGTGTGGGACCACTGTCACTGTATGCCACTGTCCAGGTACATATCCTGTAGTATGGCCAAGATAAATTATCAGTGTTATATGCAGTTGTATGTCCTCTCGGAGTGCAGGTAGCACACATCCAGGGATACCATGAGGTCACAGTGATGCTGTGTGTTCTTATCTGCTGAGGGCGGCCCTCACCTGGACATGTGAGATGATAGGGAGGTTACATCCAGCTGTGATAAATATTTCAACTGGTGGGGTAGAAGGAGGGGGGATACATGCACCGAACATGTCTGCAAGATTATTGCCAATATCCGTGTGTTTGGTGAATGTTAAGTAGGTGTGTATTAACACAGAGCATATCTGAGGCATGTGGTCCATATGTGTAACATAACTGAAGAAGGCCTTGTGGTCATCCATAGTGTTTGTGGCCATTTCCCTCCCAGAGTAGGCCGTGGCCGTTGTTATGATGGACCGTAGCGTAGTACCAGTGCTGACCACAGATCCCTTCCCTTAATGTGAATGTGCTCTGTCCTGCAGTAGCCTCCTGCTATTGTTATACAATCTGCCTCTGTCTGGGGTCCACCGGACAGGATGCCTAACCTTTGTGCATAGGGTCTGGGTTAGAAATGTGTGTGCAAGTTCCATGCAATCTGTGGCATGTCTGTGGTAAGCATTTGCAAAGGGGTCAGCAGTGTGGCTTGTGGCTTCCACTGGCCCAGTGTGCTGCATGGATACCATCTCATTCCCAGCAAGTGAATAACTGTCTAATCACATACATATCAAAGTAGTCTACTGTACTGGTGGTGGTGGTGGGATATGTATATCCAGGCCGAGTAACTTCTGTCCACATCACAGTAGTGGATGGCATCCCACATACAGTACCTTGGGATGAACCCCCAGAGTGAGGTTGTGCATTGCACCTGTCAGTGTGTGCTGACCGATGGGGCATGCTACTATGTTGTGTGGAATGTGGCAGGTATTGTTGCACAGGTGTTGGCTGAGCACTGATATCTGGCCATGTACTTGTGTATCCACCATGACACACACACACATGCAACATATGGGAGTAGTAGTATATCACTACACATGAGTATCATGTATAGTATGTGTGCCATATATTGCTGACATGGTCTGCTGATATCCTGTTTGTGTTCTCTTCCAGGGAGATGGCACGTCAGCGTAACCCTGCCTACTCTGTGGCGGAATACGAGGAGATCCACCAGAGCCTGGTGCGGGAGTATGACATCCTGTTTTCCCGCACCAGTCAGAATCAGCAGGAGAGGGCTGCACTGTGGCAAGACCTTGTCTGTAGGGTAAATGATATTGGCACGCATAACAGGACATATGAGCAGGTACGACATCACTGCAGTGATTTAATCCGAAGTGTCCATCAGCATGCATCAGATATCCACAGGCAACAGGTTGCCACAGGAGGTGGGGTGGCCACACATCCCCCCTTCACCAGACTGGAGGGGCTACTCCTAAGTGTTGTGGCTCCAGCCCCGGAACACCAACAGCAGTACACCTGCATTATGATGGAGGCTGGTTCCACACAGCAGCACGACATGGAGCGTGCAGGTAATATGCCATATGTACACTTGACTGTTCTGTACACTGTATCATATGCAATATCAATGGCACAGTTGTGCCCACTGACATTAATCTCATCATTTCTGCAGGTCCCTCCTGGGTTACAGCAAGGCAGGCCATCCATGCTGGTGAGTGTGTTTAACATAACCTATAATAGTCCTGATAATGCTAGTAACAGTAGTGTAACTCAGTAGTGCTCTGTGTGTATACTGCAGGGTGTGCATGTGTGCATGTGTGCAGGTGTGCCTGTGCCCATGTGTTCATGTGTGCATGTGTGCATGTGTGCAGGTGTGCCTGTATCCATGTGTGCATGTGTGCATGTGTGCCTGTGTCCACGTGTGCATGTGTGCATGTGTGCATGTGTGCCTGTGTCCACGTGTGCATGTGTGCGTGTGTGCATGTGTGCATGTGTTCACGTGACCACGTGTGCATGTGTGCATGTGTGCATGTGCCCATGTGTGCATGTGCCCACATGTGCATGTGTGCATGTGTGCATGTGTCCATGTGTGTATGTGCCCACGTGTGCATGTGTGCATGTGTCCACGTGTGCATGTGTCCATGTGTGCATGTCTGCATGTGTGCATGTGTGCATGTGTGCCTGTGTGCATGTGTGGATGTGTGCATGTGTGCCTGTGTGCATGTGTCCACGTGTGCATGTGTGTATGTGTGCATGTGTGCCTGTGTCCACGTGCGCATGTGTGCATGTGTGCATGTGTGCATGTGTGCATGTGTTCACGTGACCACGTGTGCATGTGTGCATGTGTGCATGTGTGCATGTGTCCATGTGTGCATGTGTGCATGTGTGTAGAAGTGCATCACTGGTAACAATGTCTGGAGACTGTAAACTGTGTTTCCTGTCTTCCTCCCACAGGTTCTGGGGCTGCTCTGGTGACCTGCAGCAGGGAACCTGAATCCTGTGCCACGGGTACTGGTAATGATGATATTTGTGTAATGGTACAGGAAGGTGTGTCAGGGTCCGCCATTGGTCAGCCAATTGACAGTACACAGCTGTCAACCCCATCATTGCGCACAGTCATCCTGCCAGTACATCCTTTGTCACCATTGTCCCTAGGTGATGGACAGGATACAGTGAGCATAGACCAGGGTAATGTGGTACCTGTGGCACATGCGTCCCCACACAGCAGCCATGGGCAGGGTCCTCCGTTGGTACCACACAGACAGTTGCCCATGGGTTCTCGTGGGAGCATCCGTGGGTGTACTGCCTCTGGCCGACGTGCCCAAAGAGGTCTGTCAACCTCAGCTATGTTTTGGACTGTCATGCAGGCCCAGTCACGTATGGAAAGGTACACCAGACAGGGTCTGAGGGAGCTGAGAGCATGTCGCACGGCCATGACAGACAGTATGCGTGACATTGCGGATGCTATCCGTAACTTCACCGATGTCATAGACAGACGTTGTGGGGACATATTACAGCAGTTCCACAACCAGATGTCCATGAGCCAGGGCAATGGTGGGCGTTTGCGGCGTCAACGTGGCCGTATGCCGGCAGCAGCTGGCAGTCGGCACGGACGACAACAGGCTTGCGCACGCCCCCATAGTGCCAGCAGCAGCCCCAGCAAAGCTGGGTCTGTGCTGTCATCGGAACGCCCCAGGAGACCACGTGCACGTGGCTCTGGACAGTCCCAACAGGGACTTGCATCCAGTCAACACACTCCCGCTTCTGATGACAGTACCCAGTCTGGCTTAGTGCTGGATACGGTCTGTACCACCCCTGCCAGGCACAGGTACCGTGTCCATGCACACAGACACTGATCTGTATGACCTGTCAGGTGCAGTCTGTGGCTGTCCACAAACCCCTGTATATGGCAGCCATGAGGTGGAACTGTGTGCATGCATACACACATGTGAAATGTTAACACCTAGGGTGACCACATACACGCACACACTGCACCAACACTGCCCCACCCTGTACTGCTGCCCCTCACCAACACACATACACACGCATGTCAATTGGTGGTATCTAATCTCGCTGGAGGTCCTCATCCCACCCCCACCTGAAATAAAAAAGACCACAGTAAAGAACTTCTCAAAAGCCGACTTCACACTTCTAAAGACTAGTGTGGTCTCCTTTAAGGCCCCCGAGCCGGCGGAAAACAGTACTCAAGCCACTGAATCACTTACAAATGCCTTCTACCAGCACCTGCAGGACTGCATGGATAAGGCAATCCCAAGCAAAACAAAGACTCTTTGTACCAAAGGCAAGCATCCAGTCTGGTGGACCCCAGCCATAAACAAACTCTACAACAAAAGGAGGAAGCTACTACAAGATAGAGCAAAATCCTTAAAAGGTAAGACACCCTTGATCACTATAAGTAAAAACTAAGAGCTCTCATAAAATCATCCAAAGCAAATTTCGAGAGAAAAATAGCTAAAGACTCAAAAGACAATCATAAGGCCTTCTTTAGCTATGTTAGAAACCTGGGAGGAAACTCCCAGATATGCTCAGAGCTAGTTCAAAATGATGTGAAGATTACTGATCCTACAGACATTGCCAACATACTGGCTGACAGGTTCAGTGCAAACTTCTCCTCCCCCAAAAGGAGAGATATCTATACCAACGATTGCAGCCCCCAAACATCTCCAGCGCCCAAGTGAGAACTGCTCTCCAAAGCAAAAACACAGCATCCATGGGACCTGATGGTGTCCCCGGCTGTGTGCTCCATGAACTCAATGAGGAATTAAACCCACAGCTAGGACAGCTGTTTAATCAAAGTCTTACCTCTGGATACATGCCAGGAGTGGCGCACTGCAACTGTGGTACCACTTCACAAAGGCGGTGCCTCCACCGACCCTGGAAATTACCGCCCATTAGCTTGACAAGCCTTATCTGCAAAGCCATGGAGAGGATCATAATGGACCTCATAAATAAAGACATAGGAATTTGCAGACTTTGGATCCAACCCAGTTTGGCTTTGTCAAAGGCAGATCATGCCTTTTAAACTTGGTTGACTTTTTCAAACAGTCACCAAAGCCATTGATGAGGGAAAGGCAGTCCATACAGCCTACCTCGATCTGGCTAAGGCCTTCGATACAATACCCCATTCGGGTATCATTGAAAAACTCATCAGCTTAAATGTCAACCCATACATCACAAGATGGGTTGCAAACTGGCTGAGTGACAGAACCCACAGGGTCAGAGCTGCTGGCGCCATGTCAGACTCAAAGCCTGTCACAAGTGGTGTCCCACAGGGCTCAGTCCTGGGCCCACTCTTGTTTGGCATCTACTTTTCAAGTACAAGCAAACACAGGAGGGTTATGGCTGACAAAGTTTGCAGATGACTGCAAACTGGGCGCCATAGTAGAAAACACATCTGACACAGATATCCTTCAGAAGGGTCTCACAGAAACGGATAACTGGTGCCAGAGCCACGGCCTAAAGTTAAATGCCAAAAATGCATAGTCATACCCTTCGAAAAACAAGGTTACCCCTAGCTACCAAATAGGTGGCAATCCACTGAGCACAGAAGAAGTTATCAGGGACCTGGGGACCCAGGTTGATAGTAGTCTGTCATTCGACACCCATGTAGCTAAAGTAGTTAGGAAGACCTTCTACATTGCCCACCTTATCATGAAGGGATTCTCATCTAGATCAAGGGAGGTCATAGTCTCCCTTTACTCATCACTCATCAGACCAATGATTGAGTACAATGCCCCATTCGGAATGTATCTGACCCGACACTTGCAGCAGCTGGAGAGGCCACAAAAGTTCCTCACCAAAAGGATAAAGGGTCTCAAAATCTGTCCTATGCTGCCCGACTGAAAGAACTCCAGCTCTATTCAGTCGCACCGCTGCTCAGAGGTGACCTTTGCCTAACATACAAGGCCATGTCAAACCCAGATTTGATGAATATGCTTCACCTCAAAAATCTAGATCCATCAGAGCCACAAGGGCGGAGACTTAAACCTTGACACGGCTATTAATAGGACGTGCTGGAGGGATAGATTCATCACCCAAAGACTCCCTATGCTGTGGAACAAAATCCCGGTACATGTGAGGCAGAGCACCTCGCTGGCCTTGTTCAAGAGAAATCTTGACCAATGGATGGGAGATCGCAGATATACCCCAGGGATTACCTCAGTGTCACTGCTCGACAGAGGCACAGAAAAATAATGGGTATAGTTCCCCATACTAAAGGGGTGGCCTAAGCCACAAAACGATGGGCTAGGCTTGTAAATGCCCTCGGGCAGATAGCCTAGTATGAACCTATGAACCTATGAACCTATCAGTGGCTGACTCAGGCATACCTAATCCACACCCTGTGCATATGATGACACTGTGCCACCTCCTGCAATCTCCAACATCATTGCAGGAACAGGTAAACACATTGCTGATGCACAGGGTGACTACATAGAAGTGTATTAGTAGTATCATGTTGGTAACAGTACAGTGTGCTGCTATGACTGTGTGTTTATCCCAGCATGCCTGCTGCAGTAACTGTATGAATGTCCTGAATTGTTATCTGCACCCATAGTACATACCAAAGTATAACAGCTGCACATAATTGCATGCCGGTGGTAAGGTTGTCAACAGATAGCCACATACATGGGTAGCACTGGGGGAAAGCTAAGGCAAGTAGTGATATGCAATGGTGGACATGTACAGTAATGGTGTCAAGTTGCCCACAATGACTATGCCATGTGGATGTTCGCGCATGTAGATATGTGTGCAGTACCAATGTAATCCAAATCACAAATAACTATGACATAATATCAGTTCTACCATGGGCATCTGAGCTGTGTATTCCTGGGTACATGTTGATAGTGCCTACATATTTGCATTGTTACTTACTGTTATTGTTACCCCTTCTTTGTTGTACAATGCACTACTTCCAGCCCTGTTTACTGTAGCTTTGTTTGCATGCATGTTCGCTTGGGGTTCCCTGGAACACTGCTTATACCTGCAATGCAGAGTTACAGTGCTTCTGTAGACTTCTAGTGACATCTGCATAGCGTACGATACGTATGTCAACTTTCCACATGACAGAACGTCACTGTCTGTCCTGTACGCATGTACGTTGCCTGTGACACATTGCACATGTCTTACCTGGCATTTACCCATGTGTGCAGTCATATATGTCAGTGCTATGAAACAGTAGTGGTACACCCACACCATACACACCTTCAGTATGTTGTTCCCCATTGGCCCTATGTGTTGGTACTCACCATGGCAATCACACTACTAGGGTAGCATGTGCAAAGGTAACCTGTGAATTGCCTCTATGGTCCAGTTGTGGTTTATGTGAGTCATGTGTCAATGTCACAGCTGCCACATGTATGCAGTCAGCCATCACCCTTGGCCAGGAACGTACAACACATGTGTGGGATGCCACCACACAGCCAATCTGGGGACTGGGCTCTCTGAACCCAGTAATGCCATACCCTGTCAGGTGGCATGTCATATATACTACATCCTGGACAAACGTCAACCCAAATCCCTGCTGCTACTATTGATAATACCCCTGAAGATGTTCCTGATAGTTTTGAGCAATTCTTTACTGAGACATTTCAGGCCCTAGCTAGCCATCTACCTCCTAGCTCCCTGGTCCTGAAAGTAGCACCCCCTAGAAACCTACTTGCGTTCAGCTGCCAACCAGTCACCACTTCACTTCTCCGTACCTTGATTGAAACAGTGAAACCCACTACACTTTCTGCTGATCAACTCCGTGCCGAATACCTATCAAAATCAGATGATGCTATTGCTTACCCCGTCTCAAAGGTAATCAAATGAACCATGGTAGAATCTAAATTTCCCACCATCTGGAAAATGTCATATGTAATCCCACTTCACAAAGGAGGCAGCTCTACTGAATTCTCCAATTATAGGCCAATAGCTATACTCTCTCCACTTGCAAAGATTATGGAAACTTTAGTCACAGACAATTCATGCACCACCTAATCCAAAATCGCCTTATGGCAGACACTCAGCATGGCTTCCATCCTCATCACAGCACTACTTCAGGCCTCCTAGCCTTTACTAACACCATAAACCATACTTGCAACACTAATTATATATCCTCAGCCCTCTTTTTGGATCTTTCCAAGGCATACGATATGGTTGATCACCAGCTTGTAATCCACACCCTGCAAACATTCTGTCTAGATACTGGAGCCTTCCAATGGTTTCAATCCTACCTGCATGGTCGACAGCAGGCTGGCCTCTGGCAGAACAAACTCTCTAACCTTCTACCTAACACCCTCAGAGTACCACAAGGCTCTATACTAGGGCCCTTGCTGTTCTCCATCTTCATTAACGACCTTTATACTGTCATCCCAAAAGTCAGCTGTATCCAATATGCTGAAGACTCTACTCTGATCTGCTCAGCCACATCTCCAGTAGAGTTATGGTCAGCTACCCAGACCACCTTTAATACAATAGAAAACTGGCTTTCTGAACATTGTCTGATCCTAAATCCCAAATAAACTAAACTGCTGTTATTTCACCAACACGTAGGTCTACCGCTTTCACCGTTACCATAACATCAACTGATGGCACAATAATCTCCCCTGACCAATCTACTAAACTATTAGGTGTCATCATAGACAATAATCTCAAATGTGACCTACATGTTAACTAAATTATCAAAGCCATCAATAGAAAACTAGGGTCACTTTACAGAATTAAAGCCTTCCTAGCCCCTCCAGCTAAAGGTGCCATAGCTCGCTCACACCTTGTTTCAATCCTTCTGTATGCATACCCTCTACTCTCGAATATGAAAAAGACTGTCCTTAACAAACACTCAATTTGCTACAACCACATTGCCAGGTTTGCCACTGGGCTGCCTTTTAGGACACATCATTGCATCAATTTAAATCAGATTGGTTGGCTTGCAATACCCAGCCTAATACAGTATAACCAACTGATTATGGCCTATAAAATCCTCTATAATCCAGACAATACTCCTGCACTTCAAATATTAGCACCCCCTATAACAATCCTAGACCGCTTCGATCCTCTAACAAACTACTAATTCAGACTAGCAAATTTAATAACACGGCCAGTGATTCTCTCTTTGCAAACTCTGTAAGTAGATCCTGGAACTCACTTCCAGATGATTTTACCCTACTGTCCACCTTAGGTCAATTTAACACTAGACTCAAACAACATTTGTCACTTAACTGGCTATGTCAATGTATCAAGCCTGGCTAACTCGAATGTGTAAAATCTGTGAACCACTTTACTGTGTAATTTAATTTAATCCTGACTTGTGCTCAGGACTAACATTAACCTGTGGAACATGTTTAACTTGCTTACTTATGTAATCTCTGTAAATAATCTGTTTGTAATATGTAATGCTGGTATTATGTAATGTTGTATCTGCTACTCTCATAGCTTGTCTCCCCGGGCCTCCCCTGGAAATGGACATGCATCCAGTCGGACTATCCTAGTCAACAAATGTAGGATAAATAAATAAATAAATAAAATATATTACAGTGACTACAATACAAGTCAGACATTGACATGCACTGACAGCATGCTGAACACACTGGGGCATACGTGGGGACTCAGAATAGCAGCCTGCCTGAGCATCACACACCTCCGCAGCTGGCACACAGGCATATGATACGTCGGAACAGAGCACATGCCACACATGGCACACACATCCCCTGTGCCACACACTCACAGCCTGTAGGGCTACACAACACACCTGCTACAGACGTGTCAGGTACCTGTCTTGTGTGCTGCACTGGGGTCCTGCTCAACAGGCTGTATCTGGTGAAGGTCACAGTGATATGCCTCAGGGGCACTATGGTCCACCACAGAACACATGCATACAGGTCAGTCAGAGGCATGGACACAAATGACTCACTCATTGACCATGCCAGTATGGCTGCCTGAGACATACCTCCCTGGACTACATGATAGGGAACATAGAATGGATCTCTCAGCATGTGGCACAGGCCAGTATGAGCCTGATGTTGATTGCCAACATACCCTCACCAGGTATGCTACCACTATATGTGGGAAGGGTGTTGTATGTCTACATTATGCTCAGTCTCCACTG
Source organism: Protopterus annectens (assembly GCF_019279795.1). Lineage (NCBI taxonomy): Eukaryota > Metazoa > Chordata > Ceratodontiformes > Protopteridae > Protopterus > Protopterus annectens. The sequence goes on from NC_056748.1 coordinate 464,782,439, forward strand.
TCATTCATAGGGTATCCGCTGGCTGTCAATGTGTGCTTACATGCTAGGGAAGCCACAATGATGTGCAAGGGTCATCTTGCACGTGACACCCATGGCCCAATGTATAATGGCAAAGCTCCTTGGTACACACATACTGCCTTATGCTGCAGGACATGGTTTACATAGCCACCTCCGTGGGTATCACACAGGTTAGGACACTAACAGTGCTGCTACACAACAACAGCAGTGTACACCGGACGATGCATGCACCAGACACTGTCCTCAGCACTGTGAACTGCAATGTCTGTGCAGTACCAGATTCATGATTCATGGTTCACAGGTGTTACCCATCACTGACAGGTTATGCCCCATACCATGCCTGTCGTCCCCTACACATGTAACACACATGGATAGGGGGGTGGTATCCCAAGGTACCACAGATACACACACCTCCAGGTTGTTGGCACAGCACAAAGCATCAGGGCCTAATTATGTGCAGCTAACAGTGTGTCGGACTGCAATCTGGTTCATAGCCTGGCACACACAACCCTCCCATACACAGGAGGACCACCTATCCTCCATAACAACACTGGCAATATGACACTCTCAAGAACTGTGTTTATATGGCTGGACTGCATCCAGCCAAACATTGTGCGTGAGCATTACTGTAGCTACAACACACTAGTTGAAGGGTTCACAGCATGTGGTCACTGAATTGCAGTGGAATGACATGTTACCACTACCACAACAGGTGGGAACATGCAGCACCTGTACATCGACTACATGTACACTATATGGCCCAGACCAGATGTGTATCCCCTGCTGTAGGTATTTCACCATATACACCCACACTGTATAGAGACATACCATGTGCGGACCCTGCACAGTAAGACACAGTCATATTGGTATACATTGCAAATACCATTTATCCACTTGAGGCATGTGTCAGACATGGTAACTACTGCAGGTCACAGGTATTTATGTGTATGTGTCACACATACATCATGTGTGCAATGCCATTGCTGGTTTAGGCAATGGCATGCATTGTTATGTACAAAGACCCACACAAGGTCATACTGTGTGACACAACCACACGTGGCAGTTGTGGGTTACCAAAACATACCTATCTGTACTCTGACAATGGTAATAGACACAGTAGCAGAGCGCACTATTGGCATTACTAGCCAACTAGCCCTGTTTGGCTGTGCTGATAGTGTGGTGACATCCCCTGTGTTTACTGGGGGAATATGCAGCATCTGGTGTATTGTAGTATTTGCCAAAAGGATCTGTTTTCTGACACTTGCAATTACACACACCCTACTACTCCCACACACACTTGCCATTTGCAGGATTCATTCCCCTACTTAACTAAGTCCTGACACGTGAGAGAGATGCATTAGTAAAGCGCACTATTCGGTTTACTAGATACTGCTTTTTCTCTGGCTGTACTTATAGGGTGCTGACAACATCAGTATTTTGAAAGGGTAATGTGCATCAGGTAGTGTGATCTCCTGATTTTCATACGGAAATGCACACACACACATGCTATTTACAGGTTTCAAACTCCTACCTAACTACATTACGATACTCGGGAGAGACGCATTAGCGGAGTGCGCTATTCACATTACTGGGAGGCTTCCCTTCTCCTGCTGTACTTATAGGGTGCTGACATCATCTGTGTTTAGAAAGGGGAGTGTGCATCCTGTAGTGTGTTCTCCCAGTTGCCAAAAGGGACATTTCCCTCACACATAATTGCACACACACTAACCCCCCTCTTCCAAACACACACACTTGCCATTTGCAGGATTCAAACCACTACTTAACTATGTTATGACACTCGAGTCGGACGCATTAGCAGAGTGCGCTATTCGCATTACTGGGAGGCTTCCCTTCTCCTGCTGTACTTATAGGGTGCTGACATCATCTGTGTTTAGAAAGGGGAGTGTGCATCCTGTAGTGTGTTCTCCCAGTTGCCAAAAGGGACATTTCCCTCACACATAATTGCACACACACTAACCCTCCTCATTCAAACACACACACTTGCTATTTGCAAGATTCAAACCACTACCTAACTATGTTACGACACTCGAGATGGACGCATTAGTAAAGCGCGCTATTCGCATTACTGGGAGGCTTCCCTTCTCCTGCTGTACTTATAGGGTGCTGACATCATCTGTGTTTAGAAAGGGGAATGTGCATCCTGTAGTGTATTCTCCTAGTTGGCAAAAGGGATACTTCTTTCAAACAGTCTTGAACACACACTAACCCCCTCCACAAACACTGAGCATGTACAGGATTCAAACCCCTACCTAACTATGTTATGACACTCAAGACGGACGCATTAGCGGAGCGCGCTATTCGCATTACTAGGTGGTTTCCCTTCACCTGCTGTACTTATAGGGTGCTGACATCATCTGTGTTTAGAAAGGGGAATGTGCATCCTGTAGTGTGTTCTCCCAGTTGCCAAAAAGGACATTTCCCTCTCACACACACACAAACCCCACTCACCCACACACACACACTGAGCACTTTCAGGATTCGAACCCCTACCTAACTATATTATGACATTTGAGGGAGACGCATTAGCAGAGCGCACTATCCGAATTACTGGGCATCTGTTCTGCACCTGTAGTATTTATAGGGTGCTGACATCTTTATTTCTACAGAGGTATGTAGATGTAGTACTACCTGTCAGGTGGGGGATAGCATATATATATGCATTTGCAGCCACCTACGTCAGGGTCAGATATGCACATCGCACTGGCAGGTTATGTTCTATACCATGCTTTGGGAACACACAACACAACCAGTACAGAACACCACACCCACATCCAGGACACACACTTAGCTTCCCTGGGAACAGTGCCAGGATATGCAGGTATTCACATACACCATTCCAGTTGTTAACATCAGGTACAGGCATATTGTGTGTGAGAACTACTCAGACCTCTACCACTTTACCCTACAGCCACTACAATTTGTAGGTCCATGTGCTATGGTAGAACCACACACCACAGCCACATGGGTGAATACATATTGCACCTGTCCATCTGCAACATGGGTACTCACTGTTCCACACCAGAGGTAGACCACCATTGTTGATATCTGACCATACCCACCTTTCCCTGGACATCCAAATCTCATCTCCACCCCCAGGCAAGGTTGTCACTGCACACAAACTGTGTTTAGCACAAGCAGACTCTACACTTGTGTAGACTGGGGTGGATGACTTCATAGGACCCATGCTGGAGGACTATACTGGCCACTCAGCATAATCCTTGACAATTGCATTCTATGAGCATGTGTACAGTTTGCATTGGTCATGCTATCCCACATATACCCATGACTGCTCCACAACAAGACACCTGTCAGCTGTACACCAGCCATATATGCACCGTACAACAGACAGAGTGACCTAATACATTACAGAGCTGTAGCCCACAGAGGGAGGACATCTGTGGACAGTTCCGGCATGGCACATCATTCACACATACTCATTACAACACAGTGTTGACAGTGGAATTGTCCAGAGAATGCAGATAGGGTTCCCCTCAGTCTGTTATTGACGGACACCTACTGTCAGAGATCCTCAGCAACCCTCTCACAGCACACACCGACAACATGGCTGTGGCTTAGCACATTCAATCTCTGAGACCTCCACGGTGCCCCTGCTTGACAGAGGCACAGCTCACTAGCCTCTCATGTTGCCTTCTGTGACCTACTTTACAGTGGCACAGTAGCCTACTATCCTGGGGATGCAGATGCCAAGCACACTCTGGCTGAGCTGTCATTCCCTGGGGCAAGAAGCCTAGTATTGACCTCTACACCCATATGTTCAATTGTCGGATGCACAATATTTGTTGTGCTGTTCTACTGTTTGCAGGTCTTTATTGCCATAGCATTCCCTGTTCCTATGACCAACTTGTGTATCTGTGGAAGATGTTTGCATATGACGGCGATCCACTATATCACTTATGTCTCTGTGGTCATTTACTGTGTGCACTGGGCTGATTGCTGTGTTGTGGTTGGTTCCTGGACTGACACGTACAAATACCAGATATGTGTGGCCAACTGCTAAACGGAGATATGGCCTAAGTGTGTGAGCATGCCCAGTTCAGCCTTTCCATGGCATGTTGTCTGACATATGCCTCATTTTCAAAGTGTGCGAGCATGCCCAGTGTAAGCTTTCCATATGTTGCACTCTGAAGTCTACCACATATTTGGGTGTGTGTGAACTTCGACAATATCGCACGTTTATGATTGTGTGTTGGGTGTCATGTTGTGTACTAACTGGCCAACTGCTTCGTGTCTGCCACAACAGGGATTATACTGTGCCTGCAGGGATTGCATGGGATACTTTGCAGACAGTTCTCAACATACTTTCATAATGACCTAACACTGTAGTACCGTATAGTGTACTGGTTCGGTACTTTCACTGTGGTGGACAGTATCCTGGGCTTTAGTCCTATGACTGCTTGACATCTTCATAGTGAGCACAACAGACTGTGTAGGGGCCAGTTGTGCACATATGACCATGTTGCAATATGTTCAGATATGGACTACCTACACCAGGCTCATCCAACATTGCTAATGTATTCCAAAACATGGGTGGACATTGGCAAACACTAGCGATGTTCCCTAGGCCATTTCTGATGCTAGTCACAGGGTGTGTTTGTCCTTCGACACACATTGTAACTGGAGTTTGCCATGACATATGTCATGGTTAGTATACTGTGCCTCCTTCTACCTCTGACATAACAGTGATACCCAGAGTAGCCTACCATCTCCCATACACTCATCAGGATGCCTCTTGAGGGGTGTCGATATGTGGCTCTCTGGCTGACCTGTACCAGGAGTTTACTGAAGTGTGGGGGTGCCTTCTGTGTTATGGATCATTCTGTACAGCTTGTCCTATGTATGTCAGTGCTGGGGTTCAGGTCTCTCATGTGCATAGCTCACTGCCATTCAAATTGTACAAGGTGCAACATGTTCATTCATTCCAGGTTGGACATGGCTTCATACATCAGGCACAGCTATCCTGTAGCTGGGAAGGATGGCGGTGTGTGGGGCTGCAGTTTGTTTACTCAGGCAACACATGGCATCTGTTCATACTCTTTGCTACCCCTGGTGGGGTACTGTTGTGGACTTTACAGATGATGGAGGTGTCTGCTGCGGTATATCCCACAGGGGCTATTGTAGTCAGTTGTGATGCTGATGGAGGATGGCTGCAGAGCCACAGTGAGTTCCCCTTATCTACATCTGCCAACCTTCATGTTTGGGTGGGTATATGGTACATGTTTCTGCGAACACTACAGCCACATGTTTGTCCAGTGCAGGATATTTATCACCTTTTGTACCCAGGTCTCACATTACATGTTAGGTACCTCATGGGTTAACACCTGTGTGGTAATTTGTGGGCACTTACTGTATATCCATGGTGGTTGTCTATACACAGTTCTGCAATTAGCTTGCTGACATGGTTATGGCTACAGTTGTCTGTTTGTAGGTGGCCCTTTTGTGGGTTGCTTGTGTCAGCTGGGGGTCGGATATGGTGGGCTGTTTGTACTCCTCTGCATACATGCTCAGTCACAGTCCTTCCATGTTGGCCTATACCTATGGGACATATATACAGAACGGGGGTGGGGGGGCAAGACCAGGCCTTGTGGGATGCCACTCATATCCGCTTTGTAGTCTGAAATGGATGCGGCATGTCTGACCATGTCAGTTCTGTCCTTGGTCTGGTTTGCAACCCTTCTACTGACATAGGGGTGTATATTTAAGCTGGTGAACATATCCATACTGAACTCGTACGGTATTGTCTAGAAGCATGTGCACGGTCCAGCTACGTTGTGTGGACCACATTGCCCTCATCAATGACCTTAATGACTGCTTCAAATGGGTCAGACATGTTTAGGGGCCGGTTCTGCAGTTACAACAGCCACAGTGTGTAGGGTCCAGTATCAGTAGGTCCACAATAGCCTTCTGTCTGCGGTACATACTGATCCTTTCCATAGCTGTGCAGAACAAGCTTGTCAGGATCCTGGGGTGGTAGTTTGGAGTATCCATTCAGGCAACACCTTTGTTGTAATGGACCACTGCTGTTGTACACTGCTCTTTGGGTACATATCCTGTGGTAAGGCTGACATTAGGCAGTAGATTACTTCCCTTTTTATGTTTGCTCTTTCATGTGGTAGCTTCCTCATTCTCTTGCATGGTTTGGTAATGGCTGGAGGCCAGCATGCCAGATGCCTGCATGTATGGCATTGTGTGTTGTTGTTATTTGTGATTGCATACTCCAAGCATTCCTGGCTGTGTTCATGGAATGCCTGTATAACATGTTCTGTGGTGTGTCCCATATTCTGCACTTGCACAGGGCCTTTTGTGGATTCAACATCGGTTTTGAGGGCTGCAACCTATACTTTACACATGTTTTTCACTGTGGTATTCTGGCCAGGGACTGGAGTCAGGATGTTTATATCCAGTGTGATTACTCTATGGTCTGGTCTTACCAGTGAGGGGTACACTTCTCATCTTGCCATCCAGTACACATGTTGCTGATTATCACATCCAGTATGCTTACCCCTCTTGTGGGAGTGGTACATTGTTCCTGGGCATTTTGGTTTATGGAATCTGGGTAATTTTCTCCTACTGTGCTGGTACTAGTACAATGCTACCGGTGTATGTCTGGGTATTTTCAGTCAAGCAATATAATGTGGTTTGGGGGGCTTGATATATTCATGTATTCCGACATAGGCCAGGTGCTGTTCCTGGTATTAGGACAGTAGTCTGCAGCAGGCTATATACTGCGAGGCAGTTTTAGCCATTGGTATTTGACCATGGCTATTCCTCAGCTTCTTGTTGTGGTACCAACATGGGGGTGTGGTTATCCTTGCCATTTCTTGCTAGTCACCCTCCTTTTGTAGCTTGTTCCATGTTTTGCGGCTGTACAGCACAGTATGAGGTGTGACCTGGTAGTGTTAGGGTGCTGATGTGAGCCTTGCCCAGTTCTCTATTACAGGACTGGTATCTACATTCTCCATACTGTGTGCATTTACACTGCACACATATTGCTGTTTATACATCTGTCATTGGGTAGCATTACATCTAGGTTCCTATCCCTTGTAGAACCTATGAAGGTGGGTTTGTGTTTTGAGACTTACCTATTCAGGGCATGCTGTGGGTACTGACAGCCTTTGCCGGTATCCATGGGGCATGGCATGATAGGTGCACGCCACCCCTAGCAGGTGGTGCATCATGTCAAGCTCCGCATGTCTTCCCAGCCTGAAGCACATTGGCTCCCCTTTGACTGACTGCATTACTTCAGCCAGTTATTGCACTTGATCATCCCATCATCAGTTTGTGGCTTCATGCTTGGTGAGGGTGGATGTTAGTCAGGATGCTCAGGTGTGCATATAGTACATGGTGTTACATTACTTAACACATAGCATTCATGCCTCAGGTGGTGCTGCAGGGCTGCCTCTGTCGGATGCGCATATTACACTTCCCTGTACATGTTTGTGAGCAGGTCATGTCATTTTAGGCATCCATGTTATTATTTGAGTGAGTCAGAGGGGGTATCATTCCCAGGGTTCCTACTGAGCCAGTGTATGTGCTATCGTTGCCTCTTTGCCAAGGCCAGGGCATACTGGGCACGCCTCCTTCTGCCTACTGGGGCAGGCTCAGGTTGTTCCTCCTCCGAGTCACACTCTGCCTGTGATGGCCTTGGCAATGGTGGGGGGCTGTTTGGCCCAGCCCTATGCTGGTCCTGCTGCAGCTGTTTTCGCAAGATCATATTATGTAGCATAGCACATACCATGACAATTTGGGTACATGTAGTTGGTGTGTACTGCAAGGCTCCACCAGATGTGTCCAGACACCAGAACCGTGACTTGAGCAGCCCAAACACACGCTCTATTACATTACGTGTTTGTGCGTGTGCCTCATTATGGCATTCCTGTTCAGGTGTGTGTGCATTTCTGATGGGTGTCATCATCCACGGCTCCAGTGCATAACCTGCATCCCCCACTAGGTGTCTGTGTGGGATGTCCCCATTGGCAAATGTCTGGTACAGCTGCGTCAAATGCCAGATGTGGGAATCGTGGTAACTCCCAGGGCAGCCAGCACACACATTCATTATTATGCCCTGGGCATCACACACGACCTGGCAGTTGATGGAGGGGAAGCCCTTGCGGTTAATATAGGCCCTACCCCGCTCACCGGCTGGTGCTTTGATGCATATGTGCGTGCAGTCTATTGCACCCAGTACCTCAGGGTATTCCGCTATTTGATGGAAGAGACGCATATTGCTGGCCAATACCTCATGGGCATTGGGGAAATATACATGATCACTGACATGTGCTGACATGGCATCCAGGAACTGGTGCAGTACCATGGAGGCTGATGCCTGTGATATCCCCATCATATCGCCAGTTGGTCTCTGGAAGGTACCTGTTGCTAGTATTCTTAGGCCAACACATACCTTGATTTCCACTGGGATGGGTTCCCATCTGTTGGTTCTGTGTGTGAGGCGTGGCCTGCACAGCTCAACAATTTGCTGCAGGAGCTGTCTGTCCATTCTATAGCGCTCTACTATCTCCAGCTCATGTAACCCGTGGTAGGTGACCCTGGGCCTGTACACTCTTCTCCGTCTCCTCACTGTGGGTTGTCTGGCACCATCTGCATTGTCACCACCCTCAGCAAGTCGCCTATGTCTCATTATGACAGCTATGGCAGCCCCTAACCTTTCTGCTCTGAGTGAAGTTTTTCAGTTTTCACTTCTATTAGCTTACTCCTGTCTTGCAGTGTCTCTTAAGGGAAACATCCTGCACTACTGTTTGCAGAGTTTTAAGTGCTGGGCTGGGCTACTAATCTGCCTGTGTAATTGTCTGCTTCTAATTGTTTTCACCTGCTAGCTTCAGCAGTTATCCCTGCTAGCTTCCTATTAATTCTGTTGCTTCCTTTTTCCTCTCTGTTTCTTCTGGGGGGAGCAACGTGCATACCATCAGAAACACGCTCACAGTGGCTTACACGAGCGCACACGTGCTTACACGGTTCAGAATCTACTTATTCGGGTTAAACGCGACACCAGCAAACACTGTTACACGTCTGCCAACAGCCTCCAACATACTCAGCCTGCCCGAAATGCGCACACACCTGCGATAAACAGTGTTAAACATCTCCCAACATGCTCAGACTGCCTTACACGCACGCACACTGTCCTACTCGCGCTTCATGATGCGCACACGTGCGCATGCATGCTCAGCAAGAAACTTTGGTGTAAGTAACAGTGTACACCTTCCATTTCTTGACTTTCCATGACTTATCTAGTGGCACACCTCTTTCCATGATCTGTGCCTGTCATCTGTCATGTTACACTGGCCTCCAATGAACTGCATTTCTTTCTACCATTCCCCCCTGTGATGTCACCTATCTCCTACTCTATTCCTCCCCCTTATGTATCTCTTACACTACTCAGACTGTGCTCATTTGCTATGTGACTGTGAGATTCAGTATCCGTACCCTCATTTACATGAGATTGCCTACTAATGCTTAGTTACATGTCTTAGACTCAGCTCCCCCCCTTAGTAACCACTACACGGTGGCCATGTTGTTTTTGGTCTGCTGTTCCCTGCATTGTCATTCCATGTATTGCATGAAACCCACATTTGTGGGTTTATAACCTTCTTTTTTATGTTTTTGTACAGCGCAGCCTGTTTGTGCGGGGCTGCGCTGGGTTTAAATAATATATATATAATTTTATTATTTTGGCATCGGGTTATATTGCCAATGGCCACATATTTGGCCATTGGCATGCTGCCTGAGTCATATGCAACCTTTTTTTGGAGTTGACATGGCTCCGTTGTGGAATTTGCAGAAATGTACTCAGTTGTCAACTGAGTACATTTCTGCAGCTAAAACATCTCCTACACGGACTGGTTTCTGCTTCGTGGATTGCTAATATACCTCATTTGCATACCTTTCGGATGCAAGTGAGGTATTTAGCATGTCCACGCCCAGTCCGTGTAAGAAACGTTTTAGCTGGTCTCTTACACGGAGCTTAGGGCTGTTCCTGGATCGCGAGGCTTGCATGGAGTGTTGCACGTCTCTTACACTCCGTGCAAGCCTTCGTGAATCCTGCCCTATATCTATCTATATATATATATATATATATATATATATATATATATATATATATATATATATATATATATATATATATATATATATATATATATATATATATATATATATAGATATATATATATTTTTTTTTTTTTTTTTTTGCTGTGGGATTGTTTGGAATGACTAACTTTGTATTTTTTTAATGTTATGTATTTATAACTGGGTAAACCTGTTATGCACCAAGCTCTTTTCATGGGTGACTTGGAACATTATCATGTTAAGTGAATTGTTTGAAGTTTAACTCTAGAGAAGAGAAGGTTAAGGAATCAAACCCTAGATTACAACGTGAAGCTCATTAGCTACCTGCATTCTTAATCATTTATACTAAACTCCAATTAATATGTCAGGGATATTGCTGATTTTAGAGTATGCATACACATGTAGATAAACAGCTCTCATAACACCTGCAATTGTATTTAAAGACAGAGCTCTGATATTGGAAATGTTAGCTCTTGCATCTGTTTTTCATTTTATTTTATTTTAGTTTATCTGTCTGTTACCTTGGCTATTATGTAAAGGAGCTGTGCAGAACGTTGTCAGGTGTAAAGCTGTATGAATTTGCTGCTCTCTCTAATTTTTAATACTTCTACAGTAGTTTGCTGAACCAAAAGATGAGCACAAAAAAAGCAATGCTTTTGTATCCCAGTACAGATTTCTAGCTCCTTTTTGTTCACGATGATCTCCTTGCTATGACTTTATTTAGATAGTTAATCAATCAAGATTAGTTTGGGAAATATTTGCTTAAGTTTTATGGCATAAACTATTGTCATTATTCTCTGTATGTCGGAGCCGTGATTTCATCTTTCTTTTTCCTTGGCACACAGGAGATGCAAGACATTCAATATACATCAAGTTATTACAACTGAGAGGTAATCCATTTGCCTTTAATTAATAACAGGAGGCACTTTTAGGATCTTTCTTTTGGAATGCAAAACTTTTTTGTCACATTTTTCTTAGTATGGCTTATTTTGAAAAATATTTTTAAAACTCATGTTTCATAAGCTGTGTGCACTAAGGATGTGAAAACTGCACTTTAAAGTTGTTCTATGTGATTTACCTTTGAAACATTGACTCACAATTCACTACAAGACTGCAACACTGGTCACAAATGCCAGAAATACCAAAAGGGTGAAAGACCAAACGATAAGCAGTTTAGCAAACTAGAAGTCCCTTGCAATCCCTAATGTTGGTTGTGATTGCACACACATGACAAAGTGAGAAGATTTCACAAAACAAAACAATCATTGCCATGTACATACAGAAACTGACAATGATTTACTAAGGGAAACAATCACCAGCTTTCTATTTGTTATTGTATTGTGATTTAGGTTGGTTTTGCTCTGGTAGCATGATCTTGTCTAACTCTAGATGTACTATTTACCCTCTTTAGTTTCAAATTATTAAGAATATTTCTGAATGCAGAGTAAGTGAGGCTTATAAGTGAGCTGAGGATTCCTAGTTGTTTGTGAGGTGAAGACTGAATGATTTTAAATGACTGGGTGATAGGCTGACTTATTCTACTTAGCACATTTGTGTTAACATGGAACAATTCCAACTACTGTGAAGAACAGAAGGGTAGGAAGAAAAACAAAAATGTAATTACTCCTTCCATTTTAGTTGAAATTCATGTTTCATATCAGGAAACTGTTACATTTTCCCTTCATTTAAGAGGAGATATGATCAACAGCATGTAAAACAGACTGCTACATTTGCTGAAACATTTAAACATAAACTCAGAAACCAGCTTTCCTAGTGCAGTTTACCTAACATTGTTTTTGAGAAGCACATTTTGAATGTTAGCAGCACTGTAGTCACCAACATTTTTGTTTTTTCATCAGATTACCAGACTTGTTACCTCAGTATGTTGTCACTTTATAGCATAGCAACTCACCCTTTCAGTTGCTCTATACTATTATATATTGCTGGTACATTAATCTACAGAAATGCTTTATTCAAATTCCTCATGGGATGGGTGGAGGAAGCTAGTCATGGGAAGAAGTAGATGGAAGGTAGGCAAAAAGCCATATACGGATTATTTTACAACATGAAGCTTGCAAGTGTGCACACGCGTGCACACATGCACACACACACACACACACACACACACACACACACACACACACACACACACACACAAAACCACACATGCACACATATAAACGCACACACACACACACACACACACACACACACACACACACACACACACACACACACACACACATACACACACATACACACACACACACACACACACACACATACATACACACACATACACACATACACACACACACACACACACACACACACACACACACACACACACACACACACACACACACACACACACACACACACACACACACACACACACACACAAACACACATGCACACATACAAACACACACACACACACACACACACACACACACACACACACACACACACACACACACACACACACACACACACATATACACACACAAATGTGCACATACACACATACACACAGACACACACACTCACACACACACAGATTCACACCCATGGACACACACACACACACACACACACACACACACACACACACACACACACACACACACATATATATGTGCACATACACACTCACTCACACACACATACACACACGTACTCAAATCACAAGGGACATTTAACATTGCCAAAAACCTGGTAATATAGAACAAAAAAACAACTTAAACATGGACAGAGCAAGTACATTGCACACAAAAGGTACTCCAGCTACAATTCATCATCTGTGACATTGTAAATACAATTCCTTTTTTTCAGATGAGTCGTAGTACAGTATTATAGCTTTGATAAGTCAAATTCAAGAAAGTTAGAAAATATGCAATGTCTTTTCTATTAAAAAAAAAAAAAAAGCTGTTGGCAGTGTGCACAGATGTGTTTGCTTGATGGCTTGTTTCTTTGTTTTGTTTTTCTTTCTTCTTTTTTTGTGCTGCTTTGCTGTATTCTGGGTGTCTAGGGACCAGTTCACTTATTGCGTCAATAATTTAATATAAATGAAAAAAATGCTTTATTTGCACTCTATCAAAATATGTGTGTGTTAAACTGAGGTATATATAAAGTCTATAAAATCAAGGTGAATATAGAACTGAAAATCTAAGGCTGTAACATAAATGAATTGTTATGGGAGTCTAACCATTAATACATACTTTACATTTAAAGTTGTATAGATGTAAAGTCATAGGAACCCCATTAAAAAGATAATAATGTTAGTACTGGTTGCACGCTGAGAAACAATGCTCCTTTAATATAGTACTGAATTCCATTTTTTGACCTATAAGAAAAGACAAGATTTTTGCATGGCCTCCAGTAACAGGAATAATAGTTCACCTTTCACACAAATTGTAGTCCTTTCTGATTTAGAGCATATGCTACTTTCAGCTACAAGCTGACATAGAGCAATTCAGGCTGTGGCATTTTGCTAGTCTGGATCAGATGAAAGAAGCATCCTTGACCATGATATAATGACACATACTATATATTGCTGGCAGTGCATTCGAGAAATGCAAATAAATTATATCTTATAGCTTGTAAGAAATAAATGTCCTCTAGCCAGCTTTCTGTGGATCTCATGCAGAAGAGGAGAAATGCTATTTATTGAAATGTCAGTTTAACAAGATGAAGACTTGTTTCATTATGACGCTGAAGATAAATTAAAAATCTGAAACACAGATTTATAAGGCAATGCATACATCTGTATACTTTGACAGCAGGAAAAACAGTATAGACACTTACTAAATACAATGCATAATTAAGTTGAAAACATCTACATATTTTTATTTTGCTTTCAAGTGGAACTTATATAATAAAATGCAATAATGTGTTGTTTCTCTTCCGATTTATTGTATTTATCACAATCTTCGTACTCATATATTAAGAAAAATAATATGAGGATGAATTATGTATATGAATATTGACAGGTTATGTTTACTGTTTTTATAATGAATGTCAAATAATGACTGAATGGGGGGGGGGGGGTCTGGACTCCCTGTAGTCTGTCTAAAGCATTTTAGTGTAGACCTGAAAGGTGCTCCTATAAGCAATAGATAAAACATGATTATAATTGTTTTCCACTGAAAACTGTTTACTTGAGAAATATGGATCAATAGATAGATAGACAGACAGATAGAGATCCATCCATCCATCCATCCATCCATCCATCCATCCATCCATCCATCCATCCACAACCCCTCTTTCAATATCTATGTCTATATCTATCTATATCCATCTAGCTTTCTATATCTATCTATATATATATATATATATATATATATATATATATATATATATATATATATATATATATATTTCATTTTATGTTTTATTGTTGTTATTGTTGTTGTTGAATTTTCATAAGTAAGAGCCACTATATGTTTTCTTTTGTTATTCGGTTCTGTGTGACATGTTTACAAACTACAGACTGACAGTGATTGCATTCTTCATATGTAATTTATTGTGAGGTGTTACACATAAATAAGAATTTGGCCGTTTTCAGAAGGCTTATCATTTACAGTAATACAGTGCCCAGAGGTAAAATGCTAGATTCTGTTTATAAATAAAGATTACACTTCACACATTTATATAAAAATACAAAAGAACTGAAAAGGAAAATTGATTCTATGTCAGTCACGCAGCATCATCACTATGTGTGAAGACCCTACACCCCAATAAATAATACCAGAATCTGATGCAATAATGATTTTTTTAGACATTATAAAGATCTGCTACTGACTAGTCTGAGAAACAGCACATATTGAATAGAACAACACATGCAGAGCCACAAGCAATGAAAATAAATGTATTTTTATTGTTGTCTGACAAAGAAAAAAATACTGCAAATATAGCCAAGAGTTATACAAATATATAAACATCACTACTGGAACCTACCACACAGCTTTCTTATCTTTATCTTATGTTATATTTTATAATATGCAGAATTTTGTTTGTAGTCAATTAGTGTAGAAATGTGCATCCTGATGTAGGTTTATATAGGGCTATGCAGCTAATTGTAAGCTAGCCAATGCAGGCAATGCATTGCCATAGCTACAGAACACTTGTTAAATGACTTTCAGGACACTTTTTGTGCTTAGAATAATGACAGCATTTCAAAAATTAATGTTTTTATTATTTCAAATGACAGTTTATAATTTGCCATAGCACCACAGTGAGATGATGCCAAAAGGCAAACTCCTGTTGCTAATGTTAAATGACACACTGTCAATGTATACAGATCATAATGTATGATAAAATACAGTTAGTATGTGAATTTGTGGTTATTATTTGATACCTGGAATTGTGTTAGTATTGCAAAACAAACTATGTAATAAAAACTAAACTACTAAAAAATGTGTATTTCTTACAAAGAAAAAATCAGTTAAAGAAAATGTGGGTAGTTCTGACTTGTATTAAGTGGCTATTAATAATTGCAGTATATCTTTGATATTTGTAGATAGCAGCTTAAGGTTAAACCTTTTTAGAGTATAGTGCAGTATAGTGCCCTTGTGGCATGTTTTATGTGGGTGAGAGCAAGAGGGCTTTCAAGCTTAGAGTCCAAGAGCATATCAGGGATATCAAAAATAGTAAACCTGAAAGCCCTCTTGCAATGCATTTTAAAGATTGTCACAATAAAAACCCAGATGGTTTACAATGTACTGTTTTGGAACATATTCCTGATAAAGCATTTAATTTTGATGCCTAAAGCAGATGCCCTATGCTGACCATCTAAAAAAACTCCAGTTATACTCTTTCGCATATCGTCTACTCAGAGGCGATCTCTGATTAACATACAAGGCCATGTCAAACCCAGAGCTGTTGGACATGCTACACTTAAAGAAATCCCAATCCCTCAGAGCCACATGCTCCAGGGATCTAAACCTTGTCTTCACAATAAACAAAACATGTTGGAGGGATAGGTTCCTGACCCAGAAATTCCTCAGACTCTGGAATAGACTGCCCATACATGTCAAGCAGAGCGCCCCTTTGGCCCTCTTCAAAAGGATCCTTGACGACTGGATGGGAGATAGGAAATTCACCCTGGGGATCACATCAGTTGCCCTGCTAGACAGGGGTCCAGGGAAGTAAATACTGTGGGAAGAAATAGCCAGGGAATTGTTATGGCTAGGCTTGTATAGGCCCTAGGGCCAATAGCCTAGTACCAACCTATGTACCTATGAACCTATTTTGTATAAAGAAACTATTTTTATATTGAAGTATGGAACTTTGAGTCCAGCTGGTATTAATGTGGAATGTAATTGGAAAGTTTTTTTTAACCTAATTAAGAGTTCATTATGTAATGAATGGTTAATTGTTTTTACTATTTAAACTAAAGTGTTTAGAACTGTTTTATTCTCCTTTGAAAGGTTCTTGCTGAGGCGCTAGAGGTTTTAATAACTTTTGTTGCTTGGATCCTGGTTCTACATTGTTTTTTCTAGCTTTTCCTAGACCCTGTGAGTTTGCTTTGTTGTTCCAATTATAGTGCAGTATATCTCTATCTATTGAGCTACCATATGTCGGTACTCTATGTGAGTGTGTGTGTGTGTGTGTGTGTGTGTGTGTGTGTGTTTGTATGTATGTGTCAGTGTGCATGTGCATCTAAGGGCACGTGTGTGTGTTTTTATGTTCATGTATAAGTGTGTGTGCATTTGTCTGCACATCTGTCTGTCCTGTGAATCAATTATTACATCACTAAATCAGTCATGCGAAGTATGAAGTCCAGAATATGAAGGTTATGGATGAGAATGCGTAATATTCAGTTACTGTATGGCTTCTATGGTGTCATTTAAGTTTGTGTATGCATTGAATGTAGAATAAAAGGAAAATGTCTGGGAAATGATTAGAAAAGGCATAAAATACACAGTTTATAAAGACTATTTCAGTCTTTGGTAGAGGAATTGATCCTTGAATGGGGGCAAATTTAATGGTCTGATGGACGTTGTAATATTTCTGGTGGTTGTGGTAGAAATAGCTATCCTACAAGAAAAGTAGCAATATGATGAAGATAAGTAGCTAACTCTTTGTTTAAGTCATTATCTTTGGAAAAATCTTGCTGTCCAAACATTTGATATGATGGTTGCTGGGTTGCTTTTGATAATCACTTACTGTATTAAATTCAGAATAATTCTTCTGCCAAGCTTGACTATGTGGTATAGCTTTTGTTGTCACATGGATTATCATTTTCACTGGGAAAGGTAGCAGCTTTTAACTTTCATTATCTTTATGGAGACAGAAATTCTCTACAGCATTATTATGACCAAGATTCTCCATAGGTTGTCAAACATGATGGAAATTATAATAATAAGGTGTAAAGGTTAATGGTTTGAAACTCATTTGCCCCTACAAAAGTAAATCCTAGTGTCACCCTTCTGTGAAAGGCTAGCCTTGTGAAAAAGATGCTGTGGTGGAGAGTTTAACATACTTAGCCTAGATGTGGGCAGACAACTATATTCTGCTAAGGACCTGACCGCTGTCGTGATGAAACCAGTTTGGAACACTGGCTTTTAAAACTGGTGATAAGGGTCTATATGTACGTAATTATTGTGGAGTGAAGAGCAAAACATTATATATATATATATATATATATATATATATATATATATATATATATATATATAGCCATAATGAACAGTACATGTTAGTTTTAGCAGAGGGGCCATCAACAATTATTTTTTGGATACTTGTGATAGCCAGTACTTCACTAATAGACTACAGGAGAGCCTAAAAAAAACCCCTCTTTTGACCATCTGATGTAAATATCCTGCAGATTTATACCAGTAGAGGGTCGGTATTGGTATAGGTATTCATAACATATGAAAAAAATTGAGGCTTGAGACTTAAAATGGATGTTTTTTGATAGCTAGCAATGAGAGCATGTCTTTGTGTTATACATAGTTTGCAACAAGCCACATCCTGTTCAGTTATATTCTGTATAGTACATAGCTTACAGAATGAATTGTATAAAAATATAAATATGGCAGAAAAATGAATGCTCCTATGTGGGAACTCATTAGAGCTTGGCTCATGCTCAAAAAAAGTACTTTGTGTTTGGTGGGCATTTTATTGACTGTATTTATTTCATGTATATTTGTGGATTAATTTTATTGAAATGTAGTTTCTTTTTTTAGACTTTAACTAGGTGGTATTTTAAGGAGACAGTACCAAACAGTTTATTTTTACAGTGATCTAGTTCACTCTGTCATACAGTAATCATATTTCTGGGGTATTTCCAAATAAAGAAGAATTGGGTTTGTCCTTGATTATACTATATCTCTTGCATTTCTATTGAGACAGGTGCATTTTGATAAGATGCTGCTGATGAAGGTAATGAAAGGCTAAGCTATGTAAATCATAATTTGTTTTGTATAAGGCCTTCTAGAGTGGTGCTTGAATGTGCATGTAGGAAATCTTCATCAAATCTGATTTGATTCCAGTTACTCTAAAGCCAGAATGCTTTAAAAACACCCATATTAACACATGCTGTAGTAATGGAAGACCTGAGCTCCACCCTCCACATCCCTACGAGAATATTGCTCAAAAAGTGCATTTTCTTGTGTTCAAATTTTCATGCAATGACATCCTTAAAGCTACTTCATTATACTGAAAGCTATGTGTTGAGACTCCGGTTCAGACTGCAAGATGGCTAGACTTTGCTGCCTAAATCCTCTACTTGAAGCAATCTGTTCGGATTCATGATTCTCCATCTCACAAAGAGAACTGGATCGAAGATTTTGGATCATAACAAACCTGCCCTATGCAGAGGGCCTTAAAGCCTCTTCCCTCTACTCAGTCTTCTATAGATTGCTGAAGGGTGATCTATGCATGGCTTACATGGCATCCACAAACTCCACACTTATGATTCTCCTACATATTCGTAAGTCAAAAAGTGCCAGAAATACAAGGTCTAAGGGCCAGAATTTTGTCTGTGACTTAAACAGAACATGCTGGAAAGACAGATATGTGTCGAGTCTGTCCCTGCTATGGAACTAGCTTCCAATCCATGTGTAGCTGAGGTTGTCTATTACCCAGTATAAGTACAACCTAGACAAGTGGATGGGGAATAGGAAATTTAAACTGGGCCTGGCACCCATGACCCTTATGGACGAAGGTATCTTATAAATTCCTTGGGTTCCTATTAGATTGTCAAAACTCCATTTATGCAAATACGAAATCATTGACATGTATTGCACAAAACACATAATCATCGAACGTGCAAAGCCATGAAATCCAAAATGTCAAAGTGTTTTGGTTGGCCTGTCTGCGGTATAGCCCCAAAAGGTAAATGTGCGATAGTTACGGACCTTAGGGTTAGGGTGCGGGTTAAGGTAAGTGTATAGATAGGTAATGTGTGTAAGATTTAGTGTAGTGTTAGAAGTAGGATTTTGTTAAATGTATTTGTGTATTATTTATTTTGTTTGGGTATATCTCCGTAGGGGAAGTGTGTGGTAGCTACAGACCTTAGGGTTAGGGAGGAGTTAAGGATAGTGCATAGATAGTTATGTATGTGGGGTTTTGTGTAGGGTTAGAAGTTGAGTTTTGGTGCATTACTTTAGGGTGAGGAGTAGGGTTTGGTTAGTCTATATATGTGGTTTATTTATTTTGTTTGGGTAGGTAGTATATAGCAGGTGGTGGGGTTGGCCGACTATGAATGTTCGATATTTTAAATTTTGCGGTTTAGTGCATTCGGTATTTACACAGTTCGAGTAATACGTGTCACTGTTTTGGTATTCGATGTAATGGATTTTTGTTCATTTAATATAGACCCAAATTCCTTGCCCTCAATGTCCTATTTGAGTGCAGGTCATCATTATTCTTTGGAGAAATCTTGGCTAGGCTTAGAAAGGCCCCTTGGGTTGGTAGCCTAGTAACAGTCTATGAATCTATGAATCAGTGCATCAGTCCACCTTCATAATTCATGCGTGACATTATTTGTGCAGGTCCCTGTTTACTTATGAATTGTTTACCATGGTGGCTTCTGTGCTGTACCTAGTGAGGAGCATTCCAATGGTATCATACATAATAAAATCAAATAATAATAACATGAACATATTTTGAGTATCCCATATAATTAAATCTGAGTTCCTGAATTAAAACAAAAACACAATGTACCTATCATTCTGAAAGACAATCAAATGAGAGATTCCTTTTTGTTGCTATGACTTATTCCTTGCCACAATGTGCCACTTTATGAATTTTAAATATAGACAAACAAAAACTACTGAAGACTGGGATAATACTCAGCTGAATTCTAAAAGGCAGACACCTGTGCTTTCTATATTGACTATCATTTTAGGATGAAGTAGAAAACTAACAGTTTGAAAGCACAAACTTTTTATTGCTTATCACTAACCTTTTTGCCCTCCTTGAATCATTACACCCCTAACAACTTTCCCTCCTGCACTTAAATCAATGCATCCCTTTCTACCCCCCTTAAATAACACTTCTCATCTTGCTCTAACTGTCCCCATCCACCTCTCTATCCCTCTCATGCATCTCCTTATAAACGTTCTAGATACACCAATATGGAACAGTCAGCATAAATAGAACCAATCTTATACCAAGCTCTCTATCTTATGCTATTACTACTATTCTCCTGTACAATATTAATATCTTCCATCCATTCCTACATAATTTTATAACTTACTTCATTATATCTCTTGAACTCTTTACAACCCTATACAATACTAAAATCTCCCTTTCTATATAACTTTATAACTTACTTCATTTTGTATCTTGAACTACTTACAAACCATTTTCTTACTGAAATGTATGAATACTAAACTTCTTTATCATAGGATCATAGGATCATAGGAGGTTACTAGGGTGTCTGGTTCAAGCAGGCACTAAAATCAGCACCTATTGCCCCTGTCCAAGAGGACCACAGGTGGAAGCCCCAGGGTGAATTTTTGGGTAACCATCCACTCATCCAATTATGCTTAAATAGGGCCAAAGAGGGGCTTTATTTAACATAAATAGGAAGCTTGTTCCAAAGGTGGGTCAACCTTTGTGAGACAAATCTGTCTCTCCAGCAAGTTCTGTTGATGTCACATACCTGGTTAAGGTCATTTGAGTGAGTGACCCTTGTACCATTTGACTAGTGAATGTGCAGCATTTCCATTGAGGCTGGGTCAGAGATTCCTCTATATGCAAGACGTAGGTGGCCTCTGAGCAGTCTGTATGACACATAGTAAAGTGACAATGATTTCATCTGTCTGCAAAAGGTAGATCTTGAAGACTCTGAATTTTCTTTGTAAGGAACATACCAAAGGGAGCGTTGTACTCTATTATTGGCCAAATGAGGGAAGAGTACTAGGGGAGTTATAACCTCTTTATTTCTGGAGGCAATTGTGATCGAAGTTAAGGTTGCTGTCGACCTGTGTGCCTAGATCTCTCACCACTGACTGTGTGCTTAGGATATTGCTATTGATGAGGTATTTTGCAGGAACATTACTCTTGCTGAAGGGGATGATAATGCATTTTTTTTGCATTAAGTTTAACACCATGAATTTGGCACCAGACATTAGTCTGTGTAAGACCTTGTTGCAGGATGTTGACATCACTAGGAGTTTCAATGATCACTCCCAGTTTGCAGTCATCAGCAAACTTTACCAGCCAGTCCTTTAGTTTTAGCCTGTACTTCAGAGAAGTAGATTCTGAACAGTAGGGGTAATAGAACCAATCCCTGTGGAACACCACTGGTTACGGGTCCCCTATTTTGACCATATGAGTTTAAACAGTGAGACAGTTTGCAACCTACCTGACAATGTATGGGTTGATACCCAGCTGGGTGACTTTATTAATGATGCCTGAGTGAGGGATTGTATCAAAGGCCTTGGCTAAGTCTAGATATGCACAGATGTGCCCTCATCTAGGGCTTTGGTGACTGTCTTGAAGAAGTCTACCAAGTTTAACAGGCATGATCTCTCCTTGACAAAGTCAAATTAGGTGGGGTTGAGCATTTGGAGATTTCCTATATCTTTGTTAATAAAGTTGATGATGATTTATTCTATGGCCTTGCAGATAAGGCTGGTCAGGCTAATGGGTGTATAGTTCCTGTAGTCCATGGATGCACCCTGCTTGTGCAAAGGGATGATGGTAGCTGTTTTCCATTCCACAGGGGATGAAACCATTGCTTAGGTTGTGTTTGAAAAGTGTGCCCAATGGTGATGCTAATTCATGTTTTAACCCATGTAGAGCACAGCCTTGGATGTTGTCTAGTCCTATAGTGGCTGTGTTTTTCACCTTGGAGAGGGTGTTTAAGACCTGCTCCTTAGAGATACTAGGTGGGGGACAGGTGTTAGAGATTCTTTGGGATATATGTGGCAGGGACAGGGGAGTGAAGTTCTCACTGAACCTGTCAGCCAGCAGGTTTGTTATATCCACAGGTTCTGTATATGTAGTACCATTAACTACCGTTAACTATGAGTTCAGTGTAAATTTGGGCCATACCTTTGTGGTTACGGATGTACCTAAAGAATAACTTGTGGGTATCCTTAGTCAGGGAAGCTAATTTGGATTCGTAGTTAGCTTTGGGGGCCTTCACTGGGAGTCTTATTTCCTTGTTTAAGTTGAGGAGGGAATGTTTTCAGTTTTGAGAACATTCTTACTCTGAGGTAGCAGTTTCTTTCTCCTGTTGTATAGCTTATTAATGGCAGTTGTCTACCAGCCAGAGTTGGTTTTCCTTGTAAATCTTGCTTTGGTTCTATCAGGTACAGCAGGGTCAATACAATTGTGCAGGTGCTCATATAAAGCATTGGTGTATAACTCAGCATAGGTGTCTGTTCCATCAGTGGGTGGAGGGGCTATGAAGGTATTTATGCTGTCAGTTAAGAGGTTGAAATTGGCCTTGGAGAAGTTTTTTAGTCTAGTTATTGCTAATGGAGGTCTTGTGTTATAATTACTTCTAACGAGACTGATTTGTGGTCAGATCTCACCAGGAATGGCCACACATTGGGGGTGGTGCAGTGATCCCCCATGTTGGTGAGCACGAGATCCAGGATGTTTGAGCCCCTTCTGGATGTGTCAACCAGCTGATTCAGGACATTGGAGTTAACAAAGTCCAGGACCCTTTGGGCAGGTGAGTTAGAATATGTATAATTTACCCAGTCAATTGATGGGTAATTAAAGTCACCCAAAACCAGGGTGTTTGGTTGCATCTTGACTGACTCAAGTAGATCCAAGTAAGCTGAGTGGATGTCCTGATTCATGGAGGGGTCTTATAACTAGCACTATCCTGAAGAGGGGTCATACCTACAGTCAAATGCACTTGAAGTAATTCAAGGCTGGATTGTGCTGTTTAACCAATCTAGAGGTGTATTTATCTTTAATGAATATTGACACACCATCTTCTTTAATTCTCATGTCTTCAGTTTGTGGTCTGAATGTGTGGAAGAAAATGTAACCTGGTATAGCTGGGGTGCTCTCTACAGCCTTAAATCAGGTCTCAGTGACTGCACAAATGTCAACATCTTCCAAGGTGAGGACTGCTTCCAGTGAGTGCAGTTTCTGGTTTAGACTCCTAGCATTTAACAGCATAACCTTGAGATCATTTTAGAGGGTATTTTTATATCTGGAATTTTGTTCTTGTGACATTGCCTAAAAAACGGCACTAGGGGGTGACAAGAGCCTTAGCCAGTTACCCAAATCACAGTGGTGACAGATGAAGACCATGTCTGGCAAAGCATTGAGGTCTGTCAACCATGTCATCCCAGGCTGACAGATAAAGGATCCCCTTTGGATGACATCAGAAACTAAGTCAATTGCTGAAGTCGATCATTTTTTTTTTTTTGTATTGAGGTATCATCCTAGTGAAAGGTAAAATGCTGCTTAAGGCTAGGAACATACCTGCCTGAGACACATAATCATAGAGCTTAGTCATGTCTCTAGTCATATAGTCCCGTGAGGTACATCTCAAGTCAATCATACCAACATGGACTATGATCGAGTCATACAGTGCCTGTTGTTGACAGACTTGAATGTGTGTGTGATGTGGTGGATCCTGGTACCTGACAGACAGCTGACCGTGACATTTTCCTTATCCAACTTGATGAGAGGGACATCGGTGTGTCTCACAATTGAGTCACCTATGACTAAGATGTTTGTTTTTGTGTTATACATTAAGGGCTTGGCTGGTGAGACATTGGTATGTGATATATTATGTGTACTATGTTCTGCAGAGGATGTATTATGTGAATCGTGCTTGTGTTTGGGAGGTCTCTGATTTTAGGTAAGCTTCTGATGAGGACCTCTGCATATGAAGGTTTATGAGTTGTTGGTCTGGTAGATGCAGGAGGTGAGGTGTGCATGCTGACAACCTGCTTAGTGTCAGTTGAACTGAGTGGTGAGTGAGAGAGCCTGTATTCTAGGTCCTTGGTATAGATGCATCTCTCTAATAATGAATTTGTGTGGACTAGAAGAAGTGAGCTGTCAGTGTACATGATGCAGTTGCTACATGGCCTCAGAATGCCCATATCAACCAGCCTGGCTGGAGAAACTGTGGGACACTGTCCATCCATAATGATAGGTAAGTTGATGTGGACAGAAAACAGGGAGAGGACAGGAAGGAACAGGTAAATTAGAGGACAGGAGAAGTGGACAAAAAGTCCCTTCAGCAGTATCAGTCTATTTACTTCTGCAAGATTTTGCAGCTAGAGCAACTATATAGACTTAAGAATTGTTAATTTAAATACTTTACTGTATATAGCTGCTTTGTAATTATGTTTGTTGTTTCATGAAAAATGTAACTGTTGTTTTTCTGCTAACTGTCTGAAATTCACTTTTTAATATGATCGGAGCTTTTCTCCCCAGGCCTCCGTTGAAAATGGGCTCTGTTCATTTGTAGTTTCCCGGTCAACAAAGACAAATAAATTAATAAATACATTGATTCCACAATATCCAGTTGACTAAAATTCTGCATGGTTTAATTTTTGTACATTTAGAATGCAGCAATCCCCTGCCCTGTTTTAACATTTCTGTTTTCTTATGTCTTGTTAGAGAACCACTGGCGATGCATCTAAAGAACTTCTTCCTTTATCCAAGCAGATGACTTATTTTCAACATGGAGCTACTAAAGTCACTTCAAAACTGAGACCTGTTACAAGATATTTTGGTTTATTTTCTAGATTTGAGATTTGGGATATGTATGCAGAACTGGGGATTACTTCCAACTACGGGCATGGTAGAATCACATTTCTATTTTTGAGTTTTGAACACTGAACTATAACCTTCAATATATTACAGTTTTTACCTTGTTTACTATTAAATTCTGAACAATGCAATATAATTTCAGTAAGTTCATATGTTCAGTGGTTAAGCTTATGAAATACTATCCTTCAACAAACTTGATTGTCATAACCCCGTGTTGACATTTTCTGTTTTTCATTTAGACACACACACACACACACACACACACACACACACACACACACACACACACGCACATACTCAAACTCACAAAAATATGCACATATACACTTGTCCTTCTGGGGAGGACATTCTTTCTTAGACAGCTTTATGCAAAAGAAGCAGCCATGATATTGCTTTAGTTTGTCAGTTCAAGTTGGAAGTTCTAGTCTGGCCATGCATATGTTTATTGTTACAAATGTGAGGCACTGTTAGCAATGCTTTGCAAAGAAATTGGCCTGCAGCATGGATAGTGATCTCACTGGTTAAGCTGCATGTAAATGTGACAGTCTGAAGACATTGCTAATGCCAATTAACCATGTGCTCCCCTATTGAAATATCACTGTCACCAGTATAGTGATTCAGAGTCTAGCTCAGCTGTATTATTTGTGCTGCAAAGCAAGAAAATATATATGCCATTGTTTTAAATTTTTTTGTGGCATATACCTATTTCATTCAATGGAAAGGATGGAGCTCTTAGCCATCCTTGTGTGTGTATATGTGTGTGTGTTGTTTATATGTTTGCTGTGTGCATGCGTGTGTGTGTGTGTATGCGTGTGTGTGTGTGTGTGTGTGTGTGTGTGTGTGTGTGTGTGTGTGTGTGTGTGTGTGTGTGTGTGTGTCTGTATGTGTGTGTACATGGGTGTCAGAGTATGTGTGTGTGTGTTTGTCTAAATGTGAGTTGGACTATATACTATGTTGCATGGACTCGTAGGATGAGCACAAACAATGTTGGGGCTAACTGGGCAGTGCTCAATTCAGAAACATTACAATGAGACACTAATTAGATGTTGCTCAGTGCATTTTTAATGATGTCACCGAACCCCAGAGTATCTCCATTACACTATTCTGCAGTATGATATTGCCTAATTAGTGCTGGTAGAAACAGTTTTTCCGAATCGTGGGGTATATTTGTTTACCACTATAGCTATCTGTCTATCTATCTATATCTCTCTCTAAATGTGTGTATATATATATATATATATATATATATATATATATATATATATATATATATATATATATATATATATATATATATATTCATAGGATCATAGGAGGTTACAAGGCTAATGGCCCTGGGGCCCTTACCAAAAAAAAAACCTCAGTCAGCACCTGTCAGCCCTGTCAATGAGGGATACAGGTGGAACCCCTGGGACACATTTGTGGTTACACATTCACTCATCAAGGTTGCCTTGAGGAGGGTCAGCGAGGTGCTCTGTTTGACATATATGGGAAGTCTATTCCAGAGACGGAGCAACCTCTGGGAGACAAACCTGTCTCTCCAGCAGGTTTTTTTGATGTCACATATTAGATGCAGGCCTTTTGAGCAGGTAATGCATGAGGAGTTAGACTTACAGATGTGGAGCATCTCTAGTAGGGCAGGGTCCAAGATTGCCTTGTAGGTGAGACACAGATCACCTCTAAGCAATCTGTATGATACCAAGTAGAGTGACAGTGATTTGAGCCTGTCTGCATAGGACAGGTTTTGCAGGCCATGCATTCTCTTTGTGAGGTATTTCTGTGGCCTTTCCAATCGGTGCAGATGTTTGGAGAGGTACATACCAAACGGGGAATTATACTCAATTATTGGCCTAATGAGGGAGGAATATAGAGAGGTAATAACCTCCTTTTTTCTGGATGCAATCCCTTTATGTATGAGATGAACCAAGTAAAAGGCTTTTCTGGCCACTGCCACTATATGATGGTCAAATGTGAGATTATCAACCTGAGTACTCAGGTCTCTCACCACAGGTTGGTTGCTTAGGGGAATACCATTGATGTGGTAATCAGTAGGGGCCGTGTTTTGGACGTATGGTAGGATGATACATTTTTTTGCATTTGGCTTGTGGCCATGACTTTGGCACCAGTTATTACTTGCTGTGAGGCCCACTTGTAGTATGTTAACATCATTTGAGGACTCAGTGACAGCAGCCAACTTACAGTGGTCCAGAGATTTGGTCAGCCATAGGCCTTTTGTCTTTGCCTGGACCTCTGAGAAGTAGATGCCAAATAGTAGGGTTCCCAGGACAGATCCCTGGGGAGCTCCACTAGTTACAGGTCTGCTATCAGAGGTGGAGGTGCCTATTTTGAACTTAAGAGTCCTGTCGGTGAGCCAGTTGGCCACTCACCTGATGAGATAGGGATATACGCCAAATTGTGTTAGCTTCTTGATGATGCCTGAGTAGGAGATTATGTCAAAGGCCTTGGCCAAGTCAAGGTAAGCTGTATGTACTGAATTTCCCTCATCCAGGGTGTTGGTGATAGTCTCAAAGAATTCAACCAGGTTCAACAGGCAAGATCTGCACTAGATGAATCCAAACTGGGTGGGGTCAAGTGCTTGGAGATTGCCTAGGTCCTTGTTTATGAGATCCATAATAATATGCTTCATGGGTTTACAGATCAGACTTGTCAAGCTAATGGGGCAGTAGTTTCTAGGGTCAGTAGTGGCACCACCTTTGTACAAGGGAATGACAATGGCAGTTCTCAACTCTGCAGGAATGAAGCCTGCACTTTGGCTGAGGTTGAATAGCGTGCTCAATGACAAAGCCAGTTCTTGCTGGAGATGGTGCTGAATACAGTTTGGGATACTATCAGGTCTCATGGAAGCTGTGTTCTTTGCCCTGGATAGTGCATTTAACACTTGATCAATGGAAATATGAGGTGTGGGGCAAGTATGGGTGATATCAAAAGGGCCTTTGGGGGTGGAAGAAGGTGAAGTTTGCACTGAACCTATTTGCTAACAGGTTGGCTAAGTCAACAGGATCAGTGTAAGTGATACTGTTAAGTACTAATTTATAAAAAACCTGGGCTTTGCCATGGAGGTTTCTGACATAACTGAAGAAGACATTGTGGTCTCCCTTTGTTTTGGAGACTAGTTTCAATACATAATTGGCTTTGGAAGTTTTTACTAGTGATCTAATTTGCTTGTTGAAGCTAATGAGGGACTTTTTCCAATTTGGAACTTGTTCCTTTTTACTCTTGGACAACAGTTTCTTCCTTTTGTTGTAAAGCCTGTCGATAGCGGACGTCCACCAAACAAGTTTGTTTTTCCTTGAGGAGCCGATTTTAGTTCTGTTGGATATGGCTATGTCCATGCACTTGTACAGGTGCTTGTATACTGCATTGGTGTACTGTTCAGCATAGTTGTCTGCATCCTCTGAGGGGGGGGGGGCAGTAGTGTGAAGTTGCTGATACTTTCCCTTAAGATGTTGTAGTCATCTTTTGAGAATTTTTTTAGCTTGATTACAACTTGGGGGGGGGGGGGTCAGGTGGGATAGAAACTTCGAATGAGACAGTCCGAAGATCTGATCTCATCAAGGAGGAACATACTATGGGAGTGGTGCAGCAGTCACCCATGTTGGTGTGAACCAAGTCTAAAATGTTATCTTCCCTTTGGGGGATGAGACGAGCTGGTGTAGTGCGTCAGAAATGATGATGCCAAGGAATCATTGAGTATGTGCATTAGGGCAGGAATATTTCACCCAGTCTATGGTGGGGTAGTTGAAATCACCAAGGATCAGTGTGTTGGGGGTACATTGATAGAGTCAAATAGATCTAGGTAAGAGTAGTAGGTGTCCTCAGTCATAGGGAGGTCTATAGCTGGCTATAACTTGGATGGGTGTCTTGCCAACCATCAGTTGTACCTGGAGTAGTTCCAGTGTGTCATGTTGGCAAACCAGTCTGGAGGTGTGCCTGTCCTTAATGAAGATAGAGACTCCACAACCCTTAGTCTTGCCAACCTCATTTTGGGTTCTGAATGTGTGGAAAGATGTATAGCCTGGTAAGGCCATGGTGTTTCCACAGCCCTGAAGTTTCCATGACTGCACAGACATCGGCATCTTCCAGTGCAAGGATAGCCTTCAGTGAGTGCATTTTCAAGCTAAGGCTTCTAGCATTAAGCAGCATGACCATCAATTTTCTTTTTGACAGATCTTTTATGTTGGAAGATTTGTCTTTTGGACATTGCCTAAAAAAAGGCATACTGGGGGAGGTGAGGGCCTTGGCCAGTATCTGGAATCCCAGTGGTGACAGGTGGAGGCCATCTCTGGCAAAGCATTGAGGTCTGTCAACCATGTCATCCCAGGCAGACAAATGCTGGATCCCCTTAGAATGACACCAGAAACTAAGCTAATTGTTGAAGTCTATTTTTGTTGGCATTGTGGTATCATTCTTGGTGAGGGTAGGATGCTGCTTAGGGCTAGGGTCATACCTGCCTTGGACACATACTCTGAGAGCTCAGTCATGTCTCTCTTCATATAGTCCAGGAAGGTACTTCTTGAGTCATCCAGACCAACATGGACAATGACAGAGTTGTACTTGTTGTAGAGAATATTAAGTGCGTGTGTGATGTGGCAGATTCTGGCACCAGACAGACAACTGACAGTGACCTTCTTCTTGTCTTGGTGAGGGGATATCAGTGTGTATCACAAATGAGTCACCAATGACCAGTATGTTTGGTTTATTGATATGCCTTGTGGGCTGTGATGGTTTATTGTTTTGTCCTATGGACTGTGTTTGTAAGACTCTGGTGTGTTGTCTGCTGTGTGTGATGTGTTTCGTGTTGTGTGTAGAATGTTTGTGAGTGTGTTTTACAGGTTTCTGCTGCTTAGGTAAGTTTTTATTGAGGATCTTTACATAGGTGTGTGTGTGTGTTGTGCTTGGCTATGTGATGTTAGTGATGTGGTGTTTGTGCTGGCAATCTCCTCTTTGTCAGCAGTACTGACTGTGGAGTGAGAGAGCATGGACTCCAGGTTAGTGATGTAGATGCATTTCTCACAAGAACAAGAATTATGTGCTAGGAGAAGATGGTTGTCAGTAAACATGAGGCAGTTGCTACACTGTCTCAGTATGTATCAGTATACTTTTTTGCACTTGTTTTGCACTGTACTGCATTTATATGTTTGTTTGTTTTTTTTTTGTTTATTGCTGGTTTCTTTGTGTCTGCATTGTTTGTTTCTCAGGGTTAATTCAGTAGCTAGGTTCGGGTGGGGGTCGCTTTGCTTTCTGTAGAGTCAGCCCACCAAAGATGTTAACTATTGGCCAGCACTTCTGTGTTTATCTGATTGGATGACATATATGTTCTCTGTTGTACTTCTAGTACAAAAGTCTTACACTTTTGTGAAATTATGCAGAACTGATATGGCAAAGCTATTTACCTGGCTGTCTTGGATTCTATAACCATCTGATATACCTAACTGAGATAAGTATGCCTTTTTACATTTGCTTTGCACTGTGCTGCATTTACATATTTGTTTCATTGTTTATCACTGGCCTGTTATTAACACACACACACACACACACACACACACACACACACACACACACACACACACACACACACACACACACACACACACACACACACACACATGCACACACACCTGACACACACATATAGACACACACTTACAATTACATAATGAAATAAAAGAAACTAAGCTAACAATTCCAGAGGGACTTTTTAGGCTTAGGCATGCTTCCTAAAGGTGAGAATCTTTGCCTCCAAGGTAAATACCTTAACCATTATGCCAGCACCTAACTCTAAGTTTGTTGGCAGCTACAAGTTCTGAGGTCAAGAAGACCACCCCGGTTTTCTGAACGGCCCAAAGTACACTCTGATTAAGTAGTTATGGAAAGCAGTTCCTTAACACCTCATAACCTGGGACCTCTGCACTAACTGATAGACTCAAACAAGAAGTGTCAGCCTCAGATATTCTCGTGACCAGAAGTAATCAAACCCCGGATAATTAAATATAAAAGAATATCTGCAAAACAATATTTCCCCATTCATTCCCTCAATGCAGTGGAGAAAAAATGTAAACTGCTAATCCTCACTGTTCCTCGTCTCATTGAATTCGCAGTTATTGACTGATACAATACACCATCAATAACAATACATTGATACGCATGCTGTGATGATCCATCACTCAAGAAATCATAACATGCAGTGCTTCTTTATAAGATATTTCAAGATTATTTTTATATTATGATAGCAACTAACTTTTGCTAGTAAATGAAACTTTATTCCAAAAACTTATAAGACATTGTTTAATGCATATATTGCTTTTTTCTGTTACTGCTATTTATTGCTAGCATTGTGTACCCCAGTGGGGTGTTAGTTCCTCCAGTGGGACATTCAAGGCTATGCAAGCATAAACAGCAGTGTTCTGAGATGGTATTCAGTTATTGAGATAGAATGCTTTGCCATAAGACGGGTCCTCACAATTTTAATAGAACCATATAAATATTGACATATAGACCAGACAGTGACCACCTCTATTAGTTCAATAGTCTTATTACAACTTGAAGGCATTGTTCATTCAAAAGCCAATATGCTGGAACACTTGTATGCCAATAAAAGGGCATATCTGACATTATCCTTAAAAGTTACTTTGTTTTATTAGGGTGTTTGTTTTTGTTTTTTGTTTAATTGATTGTTTAGCTCTGGTGGTCATTCAATAGATGTCTAATGTTTTGATTTTTCAGTCTGTGCTCTGTGATAACCTATGTTGTATGTTTATATACATATAAACCCTAGGACAGCCTATCTCCATTTAAATGGCAGTGCCCAGGTTGGTGGAGAATCTTGAAGTTAAGAAAATGCAGGGCCAAAGCCCTTCTAGAAGTTTCAGCTTACAGTCTTTCTACCTGTAATATAGAGTAACATGGTCAGTAGTGAGTATAAAGTTCTTCCTCAAATAAATAGAATCTTGGGATTGTGAGGGGCCCATTTTTTGGCAAAACATTCTGTCTGAATAGCTGAATTCCATCTCAAGACATTGCTTTTTTTCCCCCTTGCATAACAGATAGGGTATTCATCGCAGCCTCTAATCTGAACAACTGAGCAGCTGTACATACACCTGCCTCAGAGAAATCTGTGTAAATTAAGAATGGCCTGGAAAAATCTGGAGCTATTAGTATTGGTTCTTAACACAAAATGTCTTGTACTAGCTTAAAGGCTTGTTCTCTTCTGCTGTCCACTTAACTTTCAAGGAAAGCAGGACTATGTAATGAAAGAGTCATTCTGGTACGGAAGATACCATTTTTCTTTAGTTTGTGGGACTAGGAGAATTTGACAAATAGTTATTGGTTAGGTCCTAAGTGGACTGAATATTAGCCTTACACATTTTTTCAGTCAGTTCCTTCAATTCAAGGTACAGGCTATGAATCCAATTTACATATGGTATTTAATTTCCCAATGTCATTACCGGACTTTGTAGAACCACCAGGGTTAAGCCTGAATAATATAGGTCTATTCATTCTCTTTGGTATTCTTCTATGGCCCTAGGTTTAAATCAGTTTTGTACCTTTTCCTCAACTGCTTGTTATTGGGTTTCTGGTGTTTGACACAATTCTAAATTTGTTGGCTCACTAGGCAATGATTTTATGTTGTTTCTGGATAAAACACATCTTGCTAGGCTACTCTGATAATATACCCTTATTCCTGAAAACCAGTTGCATTACTACTTATTTCAAAAATACTGATCATGTCTGCCTCTGCTATTTTTACTTCAAGAGATTCTAAAGGAACTTGATTTTCTGCAAATGTATTTACTATAGAAATTAAGATTTCAGAACTTTTAAATGATGTAACCGTTCTAATTTCCTTTATTTATTCATTTATTTATTTCTTTATTTATTTATTTATGTATGTATTACAGTCTCAAAAGAGCCTTGCTTCTGTTCATTCAACTTGTTTTCAGCAATGGGTGGTAACAACAATCTGTAGGCTTAAATTCTCAAATGGGGGTATAGCACAATGGTAACATACATAATTCTCACTGTTCACATTTTTGCAGAATGTTCATATTTTTGCCTGATAATTTTGGTCTGTTCCTCATAAAATTTGTGGTTTTCTGGCAGACCACTGAGGACTGAAGTCACTAAAGAGTGACATATACTTGAGTTTCAGATGTTTATGGTTCAGAAAATGAATGTTAGCACAAATGCTATTAATCTAGCAATGGTCTAAGTTTATAAGAGCAATATTTAAAAGGTGTCCCTATTTTTGGACATTTGTTCTCCAATTACTTAGACTTTGCCCAGATTTCTGGCTCTAAGATGTTGAGATGTATGGTAGCATATTTGGCTATAGATCAGGTGGTTCCCAGTACAAATCTAGGTGCCCCCTTTGGGTGATTTGTGCACCTTTATTTATTTTATGTATTTACCTGGTGAGGAGTGAATAGGACTCCAACTGATAAGTCATAAAGGTTTAAATAAATAAGCAAATAAATGGAAATCACTGATAAACATTTCTGGAGCAATAATTGTGGGGACAGGAACTTCAATCCCATTTCCTCCCAACCTCTTATATTAGATGCAAACAAGTAGGTAATCATCAAATTAGAGACACTCAATTAAGCAATATAATTGGAATAAATGCCCCCCATCTTCCATATTACCTTATTTGGTGATTATACTGAGCAGTTCCTTTAGTACTAACCCATTATAGGTTCATGGGTGAACACTAGGCTAATTGCTCTGAAGGGCCATTTTCAGCTTAGAAAATAACCTGAGGTCAGAACTAAACTCTGTACTTTGCATCTATGATTGTAAGACTTTAACCATTATGCCAAACCCACTCAACTTACGCCAAATCCACCACCTTAGATTAGTAATATAATCAGCTTTTTTGAAAGGGATATGAGCATAGCTCTTAATTTTTGGTTGATGAGAATAAATGTAGACTTACCTGAACTAATGAGACATACCATGCATATGGACAGTTGTGTTTATTAATGGATAACCAAACTCTGAATGTTAAGAAAGGCCAATTAATTCAGTGAAAGGATGTTGACCAACAGTTGGACTTGGAAAGAGGTACACCAAAACTCAAGTTCAGGTTGCCAAAATAACCACACATGCAAAACTAAATCAAGGAATCATTTCACTTACACTCTTTTCTCAAGAGTTTTAGACAAACCCAAAAATAATGTGGAGGGGGGTAAGAACAAATGCCCATCAGAAACGATTTTTAAACAGTGCTGTAATTCACTTAATAATACCACATATTTTGCATAAACGTGTTTATTGAAAAATAAGAAATATGAAACTACATGTCTGCCATTACTGACTGACTGCAATTCTTAATGATTTACCAGAAAATCAAATATTGTATGAGGGACAGGGCAAAAATATGAGGCAAAAGAACAGTTGTGATGTAAAGAAGGAACCCCTGTTCTAAGGAAGCTGGTTATTAGTGTAGTCATCTCTATCCAAAGACAACCATGGCAGCACTAGCCTACTCTCAAACAGGACAGAGCTGTAGGATTTTTTGTTGCCCTTCATGAACCCCCTAAATCTATTTCTTCCATTTGTCATGGGGAATGCTTTCTTCTTCCTTCAAGTATATTCTGACCATCATTTTCCAAACCTGCTCAAATTTCACAGAAGAACACCTCCATGTCTTCTTGATTAAGATGAACTTTATACAAAAAACGACTGGTAAAAGAGCATTCAAGATGGTCCCACTGAGTTCCTCACACACACTCAACCAGCTCACACAGATTATTGCCATGGAAAACCAAGAAGTGTGCTAAGTCAATAAACAAGCCACTCTGGTGGAATGGCATCATCAGCAGGCTGTATTACAGAAGGAAGACAATCACTGCAAACATTAGGGGGTGCAGCACCCAGCAAGATAAAAACACTCTCAGCAAATGAAACAAGCAATTCCGAGGACAAATAAGGTCTACCAAAGCCAAATTTGGAGTAAATTTGGCCTCCAAGGCCAAGGGCAAACACAAGGCATTCTTTAGCTATGTCTGCAACCTCAAAGGCAATATACAATTGTGCACTGAGTTCATTGTTAATGCAGTGACAAAAGCAAAGCCATAAGATATAATAAACCTACTGGCAGACAAATTCAGCTCTAAATCTACCCCTGCCCCCCTCCTCAACCTCCCCTCAGAACATACCATCAACTATAACTCCCCTTAATATCACTAGAGAACTCAATGCTTTCTCTAAAGCTAAGATCACTGCATCAATGCACCCAGACAATACACCAGGATGCCTTCTAAATAGCATAAAACATGACCTGTCAGACCCTCTGGAATTATTTAACTGTAGCCTCCAAACAGGCTTCATGGCTCTGCAAAAAGATGGTCCATCCACATACCGTAGAAACAGCAGATCCACGAATGTCACTAATCTCATATGCAAAGCCATGGAAAGAATTATCATGGAAATGATCAGTAATAAAATAAGAAACCTAAAAACACTAAAAAGTGCCAATACTATAGGAGAAACCATTTTAGGGGTAGGCAAACCTACATTTTTATATGGTTAGATTGTTTAAATGTGTATAAAATTTTGTCTATTTATAACATATTAATTCACTATGTTTTTGAATGAATGAAAAGTTTAGGTACTTTTTTTTAAGTAATGGTTTAATGAAGGAATGTATGTGATTGGTAGTTTTGTATTTAATGAGTATTTAAAAGGTTAATTATGGATTTACTGGTTATCTGATGAAGTCACTTTGTTTGAGATGAAAATGCAGTTTGGTTAATGGCGTTCATGTTTTAAGCTACATTGAGTTTTGTTGAGTATTGAATAAAGCCTTTGACATTGCTTTGGACTGTTTCTCCTACAGTTTTGGCACTTTTTAGTGTTTTTTGGTTTATTTTGTGTGCCATTTCTTCTTTTTCACTGGTTTTGGAAAATAAGAAACCTCCAAACACTGGACCCAACCAAATTTGGTTTTGTCAAGGGCAGATCATGCCTACTCAACCTGGAGGACATCTTTGAGAAGGTCAACAAAGCAACTGATGAAGGCAAAATGGTTCATACTGACTACCTTGACCTGGTCAATGCATTTGTCACAATACTCACTCAGGCATTGTTGATAAACTCAAGAAGTTAGGTATAAATCCTTACATCACCCAGTGGATAGCCAGCTGGCTCACAGACACGACCCAGGAAGTTAGAATTGGGGACTCCATGTCTACAAAGAGGCCAGTCACAAGCAGAGTCCTTTAGGGATCAGTCCTGGGAATGCTCCTTTTTGGCATTTATTTCTCTGAACTCAAGGCCAATGTCAAAGGCCTCTGGCTGACCAAATCTACAGATGATTGGAAATTAGGAGGAGTCATCGAATCCCTCACTAGCACTAATGTTCTCCAGGAAGGGGCTAATGTAGACAAATAACTTGTTTCAGAGTCAGGGACTTAAACTAAATGCCAAGAAATGCAACTCCAAAAAGAGAAATACCA
Organism: Protopterus annectens; assembly: GCF_019279795.1. Taxonomy (NCBI): domain Eukaryota; kingdom Metazoa; phylum Chordata; order Ceratodontiformes; family Protopteridae; genus Protopterus; species Protopterus annectens. Next base: position 464,819,266 of record NC_056748.1, read on the forward strand.
CCAACAGGCTAAAAGCTTGGAACTGCTCAAAATGTAGAAAAGGTCAGCCAAAAAACAAAGGAATCCCAGAGCCAAGGCTTAAGCCAACACTGATATTTAATAAAATATGTAAGCGCTTTTGAGCAGAGTTCTTCTTCAGACAAGTTAAAAATGTAGCAAAACCAACTTTTAAACACACAGCAATTAAAAACAAGAAAATTATTTTGCTTATAGCAATTACTTATGCAAATCCTTTGACTTTAAAACCAGTCTTAAAGAAACCTTGTCATTAATACCCAGTTTTCTATCAGCACAGAACTTAAAAACCCAATACAATTCCCTTTCTTCAGTATAACTTTTAAATCACCTACACGTTGGCCTTTAAACACAGTTTCTACAACCTTAAACATAAAACTATGTGAAGGTCTTGCCTCATGCACATGTTTAGATAGAGCATTGGTTAAATCACTTCTCCTAATAGCATATTTATGCTCACATATTCTTTCGTAAAACATTCTATTAGTTTTTCCTAGGTAAAAACTTTCACATGCTATGCATGTTGCTAAATAGACAATGTTTCTAGCTTTACAATGTGCATGTACCTTAAAAACAAATCTTTGTTTAGAAGCAGGATGTATAAACAGATTTGACGTTTCTATAAAAGAACGATATTTATATCCACCACATGGAAAGGTACCAAAAGGTAAACACCTATCTGAAGTGTCTTCCTAACACAATTTGGACTCCCTATGGCAGAGCCATCTTTTTAAAGACATCTTGTTCTTATATGTATAAAAAGGGGAAACTCCCACTATACCCTTAATCCTGTCATCCATAGTGAGTACATTCCAATTAGAATCTATTATGTCTAACCTGTTTAAAATCACTAGCATAAGGCAATACTAATGGTATATAATTATTCCTTTTCTCTTCTACTGATGAAAACCTTGTTGCAATTTTTCCAGAGAAATGGAGGAAGCTGTATTAGCCCTTAATTTACTTACTTCTTCTACCATTCCACTTATTTCTCTATTACTATAACTTCTGGCCATAAACTCAGAAGATAGTGATTCAAGGTCAGTTTGAAAACCCTCTTCAGTGTTGTTGAGCCATGAGACTCTCATCCCTTGACCTTTCAGGACATTCCTGTAAACATGGAGAGGATGCATACTACTATGCTGAAGCAACATGTTTTTCCTGTGTGATTTTTGATAGTCTAGTAACAAAATTCCCCATACTGTTTTTTTGAACAAGAACATCTAAAAATATAACCTCTTTCCTGGATGCATGCGAAGTAAAATGGAGTAAAGAAGTAGTATTATTTAAATACTCAATAAAGTCAGCTAGCTGTGACTCGTTACCTAGCCAAACCAGAGCCGTACCATCAGAAAACCTCCTATAGAATAAGAGAGAACCTTTGTATGGGCTATTAAACACATACTCTTCTTCTCATCTAGTTAGTACCATGTTGGCGTAGCTATTTGCACAGGAAGTGCCCATAGCTATGCCACCTTTTTGTAAGTAGTAATTTCCATGAAACATAAAAATATTATTTTCTAGTACAACCTCAAGAAAAAGGCATATCGAATCTATCTGTTTGATATATAAATCACTATGTAAAGTTAGAAAGGACTTAACCATACTAATACCTTCTAGAATGGGAATGCAGGTGAACAATGACTCCACATCTAGGGTAACTAGCAAACAGTCATTCAGGTTAGCATCATTGTCTTGAACAAATGCATACAGGTCATTTAAAAATTGTTGTGTATCATTAAGCATGGTGACTACATTGTTAAGTACTGGATGTGATTGCTTATCTATAAATATAGAAAAAGGTTCCATTAGCCATTTCCTCCCTGAAACTATTGGCCTGAATGGAGGTGAGACTACATTTTTATGGACTTTGGGAAGGCCCTGAAAACTGGTATCACAGGATATTCAACATTCAAATGTTGTGAAAATTGTCCAGTAATCAAAAAATTTTCTAAACAATCACGAACAGTGAAGAAAATCGTGCATTGTATATCCCATATGTAATCAAACTCAGTTTTCTGGTAGATAGAAACATTTATTTATTTATTTATTTCCAGTTTGATGACCGGGGATGTCCACTGGGCTCAGGGAGCCCATTTTCAGAGGAGGCCCGGGGAGAAAAGCTCCATGTTACAAAGTTTAGATACAGATACAATATAGAAAAGAAGAACAATTTATAATTATGTTTCATGCTAGAGAGCAGGTGTAATTGCTTAGGTACATGTTACCTTTAGATACAGATGCAATATTATTAATGAACAATTTACAGTTACATTTCATGTTAGAGAGCAGGTGTAGATTCTTAGGTACATGGTACAAATTTGATATTTACAATATGTACATATGTGTGGTAGCCTATAGATCATAGCTAGAGAGGCTAGTAATCATAGCTGGAGAGGGGTTTAAAGGTGGACAGAGACTTAATGGACTAGGTAGGGAGAATGCAGTTGCATTTTCTGTTAGAGTAAAGGTAGGAATGCAACTGAGATTTAACATTTTCAAAGTTTGCACAGGTCCTTAGACAGGAAGGAAGAGAAACATCATTTAACATCTCATAAGTACAGTTTACATAATGATCACTATCAAGCAAAACAGTAGCACCACCTTTATCTGCTCTCTTTAAAATAACACTATCATCTTTCTCTAAAGCCATTATCTTCCTTATTTAAATTATATATTATTATAGGCAGCCTATAATGCATGTAAATATTTCATTATTTGTTTACATTATTCATGTTGACATACACTAGTATGATAAAGCACCATTATCTTACAGAAAGATTTAAATTGTCAAGCTTTAAAAATAATTGGAGCACACAGCAACTGTAAAATGAGTAACTTTTAGCTGAGCAGTAACGAAGAATTGTGTATTAATATTTATGTATTTCCAGTACACATTCCCTCAATAACCCACCATTGATTCGTATTAGTTTATATTTATATTAGTATTGTATATATGTAGTTGGATAAGTACACTACATATGGAAGAAATCCAGTAGGTAGACATATTATACACATATAGTATGGAAGACAAATAAACAGGGAGAATGCCTTTACTTTTGAGTCATTCTTAACTCACTGTTGGTATTATAAAGTGTGTAAAATTTTATAAATCTTCACAAATTTTACAAAGGGGTAGAGTAATCTAAGTATATATGAACAAAGAAAATAGATAATATTTATTACCAAGACTGTAATGTAGTTTAATTGATTAATCAATATTGTTTTTAATGTTGCCATTGGATACTTTTTTAGTACTATTTTAGAAAGGTTTGGCGCCAAAAATCTTTTAAATTGAAATGTTAACAGGAGCTTATTGGTTCTGAAGAAATCTGTGTTTTGTCAGATGAAAGCGCTCAACCCAGACTAGAGCTCCAAGTGTTTCGTTTTACTTATGTGAATAAATTCATTGCTTTAAAATACTTCTGGTATTCTGAGTCTCGAGCTTGGGGGATCCGTGTTAAGCTTTAAAAATACTTAAAAGCTAGAAGTAAAACTGATAGAGCATTTATAATTACTAAATAAAATACATGCTAAAACAAGCACTATTTACTATTCAAATCAGCCATGATATATAACTCCTGCAAAATGATTAGAATCCCTAAAAATTGTAGGATCTTACAATGTATTCAAAAATATTATACCTTCCAACTAAGCAATGCTGGAATTAAGGTGCAATAATAATGTATTATCAAGACAAGAATCACAGAACCTTCAGTACTCTTCTGAAAATCATCAGTTATATTTGTGACCTCATTTCTAATGCAGAGTGCATAAAATAACATAGAAAATAGATTTATACAGATACAGGCAACATAACTGTTCTATACTCCACTCAGTTGTGCTTTGTTTTGTGAAGGCCAAATCCTGTATCCTGCACCTAGTTAACATCTTTGAAAAGCTTGCAGAGGCTATGGACAGTAGTGAATCAATGTATGCTTCTTATCTCGATCTTACCAATGCTTTCAACAGTATCCCTCATACTGCTGGTATTGAAACATTAGACAAACAATGTAAAGCCCTACATTTACTGCTGGATTATCAAATGGCATTCCAACAGATTCCTAACAGTGAGACTGGATAGTGTTAACTTTGAGCATAAAATTCTAACTAGTGGACTACAACAGGGATAAGTGCTAGGATCCTCTGCTGTTTGTCATTTGTTTTGCTGACTTTTAAGCAAATATTCCTGAAGTGTGGCTGACCAACAGATGGCCACTACCATTTAAATTCTAGGCAAGTGGGAAACTAATTTACAACTGTGGATATTTGCTGATGTAGTCTAATAAGGTGTTTGCCACTGCCTGCATGTCCTTCCTGAAGAGCTGTATTTAAGCTCAGTAAATATTATTACAGACCACCTTGCCTTCTGTGATTTTATATAGAATTTAACAGCTATAAGATAATTCTATTTGCACTCAAGGATTAGTGAAGCAACTTCTTACGGGAAATGACCCTGATATGACTATTTACACTCAGAGATTAGTAACGTACTTTCCTAGGGGGAATAGACATTTTATAACTCTGTCTACACTCAGAGATTAGTGATGATGCAACTCTGCCTATTCTCAGAGATTAGTGATGTACTTCCCTAGATGGGAGTGGCCCTTGTATAACCCTTTCTAAACTCCCTAAGGGGGAGTGGCCATGATATAACTCTAGATATGCTGCCTGTTAATTGCCATGAGCATAATTTACCCAACTAATTTAAGACTATTTAACACACTAAGACACCTTCTTCTGTACTTAACTGGCTGTAGTCCTACCTCAGCAGTCATTGCATCACTATACACATACATACATGCATAGATACACACACACACACACACACACACACACACACACACACACACACACACACACACAGACATACATATATACATACATATAGATATAGATATAGCTATAGATATAGATATTGATATAGATATAGATATAGATATAGATATAGATATAGATATAGATATTGATATAGATATAAATATGAATGGATATATAGATATATATAGGTCTATGTCAGATTATTGAGTTTTCAGAAACTTGAAATTCATACCATCAAGACCATATGATCGAGTTTCTGAAAACTCAGTCATTGAAATAAAAACACAGTATTCTACATTTTTTACATTCATGCAGGGGAACTCTAAGATTGCACTACAGTGAGGAAATGGGTACATTTCCTGGTCTGCACTGTACCGTGATCTCCATTCAAAAGCTATGTATCTATATCCAATTACATTTCATTTGGTTGAGCATTCGAAATATTGAATGTTCTTTTGATGTTCATTGTGTTTCACTGTTGCAGTCATCACTGTAGGGCTCTTCCTGCCGGCAGGCAGCCCTTGGTCAGCCAGAATCCCAAAGTCTGGGTCCGGCGTCGGCTGTTCAGTCATGCTCCCTGACATCAGAGCGCCAGGGGTACAAAGCTGCCAGCCAACGCCATGTTCTCCAGTCTTTCTTGCCGTGCAGTGGAAGCAGTTCGCAAGTGCCGGTCGGCTGACTCCTGATATTTTTCGTACTTCATTCCGAAGACTTTCTTCTTCTTCACAAAGCTAAGTACACCGTTGGGGAAACTTTTTTCTTGCTCCAGACCGATGTCAGAAAACGTTAATAATTGTATTTCTTGTGGAAAGCAAATACCTCATAAGGATTTCCACTCTTACTTTATTCCTTGTTTAGGCCCTGACCACGACATAGCTAGTAGTCGGTTTTGTGCTAGATTTAATCAACGTACTATTAAGCGGAGATACGATTTTGCTTTTCACTTCTTTGGCAGGCGATTTAATTACAATATGTCGTCGGACATGCTTCCGACTACCGGAGTTCACAAACAACGCAAGGATAAGGACAGGCCTCCGAGGTCCAAATCAGACGACGGTTTACAAGCAGAGCCAGCTGCTGGTTTGGCCATCGTCGGTGAAGCGCTTTCGCAGCACCTGTCGTCGGCCATTACAGAACCGCTTGCCAAAACGGACTCCCACAAGGAGCCAACTAGACCTTTGAGTACTCCAGGTGCAGGACCTTCGGACAATACTCCTTCGGATGGGTCCGGAGCCGCTGTGCAGGTACCGGCTTCCGAGGGGGTTTTCAGGCCTACACAGCTTCAGATAAAGGCAAAGACAAAGGCGAAGACTCCTTCTAAATCTAAGACTCAAGCCCAGGCCTCCTCTGATCCAGGACCCAAGTCTCAAAAACAAATGCTTAAAATGGCGGAGGACTTGCTAACTATGATTAGGGGTTCGCATCCCCCTCCAGACAAAAGGTCAAGACAAGAATTGGATTATGAATCCTCTGATCAGGCATCTATTTCTTCAATGTTTTCCTCTGAACAGGATTATGCTTTCCCTCCTTATGAGGATTCTGATGCTGAGGAATCCATTCCTTCAGCTTCTCCCCCTGAGGATTTTTCTTTTGGGGAAACTTTACATGACATGAGGAAGCATTTTCACTGGGAAGGACAGGAGTACTCTGAATCTAAGAGAAGGCTTAGGGATTTCCTTCTTCTTCCCCAACACAGACCCCTGGCTATTCCTCCTATTTTGGATATTGTGGATGATGTATTTTCTGAGGCTAATTTAACTCCTGACTCCTTTCCTCCAGCCCTTGCAAAGCCTGACAGATATTACAGGGTCCCTGACTCCCACCAATTTCTTTATAAAAACCCTACTGCTGATCCAGAAACCATTTCTCAGGGTCCTAAGGGTGTTAAGGCCGCCTCTGCTAAGAACCCTATTCCGTCAGATAAGGATTCTAGGGCTTTGGAGAGATGGGGCAAAAAAGTGTACACTTCTGCTACTTTATCCATTAGGGCTTTAAATTTTCAATTCCATATGCTAAAATATCACAATTTATCCTGTCTGTTATGAAACAAAAGCTAGGCACCATTTCAGCATGTGCAGATAATAAGGAATTACACAATCTGATGCATGCTACTGAGCAGGTGGGGAAGCATGGCTTACACTATGGTTTTGATGCCTTGGGGGCTTCATGCAGGGTGGCTGCCACTGGCACAGTCATTAGAAGGCAAGCTTGGTTAAAGGAACAAAACTTGCCTGATCAAGTGAAAGCAAAGTTACTGGATGCTCCTGTTCAACATAATGTTTTGTTTGGGTCTAAGGCTGAAGAGGTGATAAAGAAAATGGAGGATAAGGCAAAATCCATGCAAATGGTTAAGGATTTCTTACAAGTTCAGCCCCCAAGATTTAGCAGAAATTGGCCAACTAAAAATTGGTCCTTTCCCAGCTCAGACAGGCCTCAGAGGGGTAGATATAGGTGCACCAGAGGGAGGACCCAAGTGCAGACCTCTTACAGACCTAGACAGCGGACTGCTTCCACCCCCAGGGGTGGAGAGGACAGACCTCAATCTTACTGGAAACAGGCTCAATGACTCCCCCTGCATGGCTCCAGGAACCTCTCTCCTGGAAGCCCCTTTATGAGGAAAACTCTCTCTTTTTCACCAAAATTGGACTTACATAACCCAAGACAAGTGGGTTCTGGATGTAGTTTCAAGAGGTTACAAATTCCACTTTCATACCTTGCCAAGACCAAACGGATGGCCAGACCCACCAAAACAGAAATGGGCAGAGGCATTAAACCAGGTGAGATCCCTCATGGCTATGAGGGCCATAGAACTGGTTCCACAATCAGAGACGGGGCAAGGTTTTTACTCAAGGCTCTTTCTAGTTCCCAGAAAACAAAATTCTTGGAGACCCATCCTGGATCTGTCAGTCTTAAATACTTTCCTGGAGATACCAAAGTTCAAGATGCTTACTCTGCAGCAGCTCCTGCCAATGTTGAGAAAAAATGCATGGGTGGTGACATTGGATTTAAAGAAGGCTTACCTACACATCCCTATCAGACAGGAGTGCAGAAAATACCTCAGGTTCAAGGCCGGCTCGAAACATTATCAATTCTCTGCGCTGCCCTTTGGCTTGCCTACTGCACCCAGGGTCTTCACCAAGTGCCTGGCACCAGTAGTAACTTACTGCAGACTCAAGGGAATTCAAATTTACCCTTATCTGGACGACTGCCTAATTCAAGCAGACAGCAAGGATGTCTTACTCCAGCACCTGGAATTTGTTCAAAATCTACTCAAGTACCTGGGATTCACCATGAACATAAAAAAGTTAAATTTGACACCCACACAACAGATAACTTTTCTGGGTGCTCTTCTAAACACAACAACCCAGATGGCATTCCTGACATCTGAAAAACAACTTCAGCTGGCTTCAACTTTCAAAACCCTGGCGTCAATGTCTCAGCTAACTGCAAGGAAATTCCTGCAGGCTTTGGGTTACATAGCCTCCTGCATCCTTTTCATACCATATGCAAGACTGCATATGAGAAAAATACAATGGTACCTAAAAAGCGTATGGTCCCAACATTGTCACAGTCTAGACACTCAGATTGCTGTCTTGCCTTGCCTGCAAAAGGAATTCCATTGATGGACCATGGCATGTCTTCAAAACAAAGGGAAAGCCTTTAGTCTGCCTCCAGCCAACCAAGTGTTAACCACAGACGCCTCGGATTACGCATGGGGAGCCCACTTGCAGGGGAAAGGCCTGCAAGGTTTTTGGACAGAGGACCAGAAGCACCTACATATCAATTTAAAAGAGATGTTAGCTGTGCAGAATGCCCTCTTGGCTTTCAGGGATCTTCTACAGCTAGGCCAACTACTGATATGGACAGACAACACCACAGTTATGTGGTACATAAACAAGCAAGGGGGTTCACACTCCTACCCCCCTTTGCAGACTAGCCATGACTCTATGGAACATAGCTCTAGCTTGCAAAGTGGACCTACAAGCTCAGTTCCTACCAGGGAAACAAAATATTCTGTCAGACAGCCTGAGCAAGAACCTATCAGGCTCACATGAGTGGATGGTAGACACCCAAATATTCAAGATGATTACAGAAGCCTGGGGCTGCCCGGACATAGATCTATTTGCACCCCCCCCCTCAACTACCAGTTACAGCTTTTTTGCACAAGGACATATCACAAACTAGCATGGAAAGTGGATGCTCTCTCATTCAGTTGGAGGAACCTCTCGGGGTATGCCTTTCCTCATCTACCTCGTCTTCCACGGGTGTTATTAAAGATAAAGCAGGACAAACCCAAGATGATTTTACTGGCCCCAAATTGGCCTCATCAATTTTGGTACTCAACACTGATGAACCTATTCCAGGAGCCTCCTTGGATCCTACCTCAGATTCCAAATCTTTTGTCCCAACACCAGGGCCAGGTTCTACACTCTCATATCAAAACTCTCAGCCTGGCAGCCTGGCATATTCAGGGTCTATGATTAATCCAACCCTTCCCAAACAGGTCATGGATGTCATCTTAGAAGCCAGACGGCCTAGCACTAGAAAATTTTATGAGAGTAAATGGAAGAGATTTTGCACCTGGATGCATGCTCAGGATTCAGATCCTCTCATTCCTAATATTCCATTGATTTTACATTACCTGACAGACATGTTACATAAGGGTTTATCCTTCTCCTCCATAAAAATACATGCCTCAGCTATCTCTGCACATTACAGTACAGATCCTCCAATCTTTTCACATCCACTTCTGAAACAATATCTCAGAGGAGCAAAGAATTTAAGTCCACCTAGGACACCACCCATACCTGCCTGGGACCTCAACTATGTTCTGGAAAAACTTACTCTACCTCCTTTTGAGCCTGCTGCCACATCTGATATAAAGTATTTATCATGGAAGACAGCTATCCTACTGGCTTTGACTTCAGCCAGGAGAGTCTCGGAGTTACAAGCACTCATGGCTGTGGAACCTTATATTATTTTTCATCAAGATAGGGTGTCTTTAAGGACTAATCCTACTTTCATGCCTAAAGTGGTTTCTAAAGTGGCTTTAAACCAAACTATTCACCTGCCAACTTTTTTCACTAACCCACAAAATAAGAGGGAGGCAGCTTCATTTTTACCTGGACAGAACCAAGGAAAACCAGGAAAACAGAACAACTGTTTGTTTCCTATGCAGCAAATTCCCAAGGCAAAACTATTTCAAAACAGACCATTTCTAAATGGATTGCTCATGGAATCAGATTTTGTTACTCTCATCATGGAAAGCAAATCCCAGGAAAAATTAGGACTCACTCTACCAGAGCTGCTGCTACTTCAGCTGCCTTTCCCAGGGGAGTACTTACCAAAGATATTTTGGAAGCTGCAACTTGGAGTTCAGTGCATACTTTCTCTAAGCACTATAATCTCCCTCTTTATTCTAAGTCTAGGGCAGGCTTTGCTTCTGCAGTCTTGCAGGGCCTTCTAGCTGCCCCTTCTACTCTATAACAACCACCCTTTATCTCAGCTTTGGGATTCAACCCTACAGTGATGACTGCAACAGTGAAACACGATGAACATAGTACAGTTGTGTACACTTACCATAAATGTAGATGTTCGAGTGTCTTCACTGTTGCAGTCTGGGTTACCCACCCTCCTGTCCCCTCTTATACTTTTATTACTGTGGTTTCCTACTTCACCCTTCTTCTGAGGTGTATTTGCTACAGGGTATGGTTTTTTTTGTGTTACATTTTTGTTTTACTATTAGCCTTCACTTTTGGGCACCTGACATTTGGGGCAAGAAAAACTGGAGAACATGGCATCGGCTGGCAGCTTTGTACCCCTAGTGCTCTGACGTCAGGGAGCATGACTGAACAGCCGACGCCGGACCCAGAATTTGGGATTCTGGCTGACCGAAGGCTGCCTGCCGGTAGGAAGAGCCCTACAGTGATGACTGCAACAGTGAAGACACTTGAACATCTATATTTATGGTAAGTGTACACAACTGTACTTTCTTCTGCCTGCTTAAGAGAGTGAATTCACTTTATCATGGCCTTTTTGTGAGCAAGGTCACAGTAATCTGAGAGCTGGTATTTGTAATAAGAAGGGGGTGCAGTGGTGCCAGCAAAAACAGTTTGTTTCATTTTTTTTTTGATTTAGACTTTTTTTGTTTGGTTGTTTGTCAATCCTTTTACACTAATCTTTTTGTATTTCGTCTTTGAAATGCTCAATGTGGGCAATTTTATATATATATATATATATATATATATATATATATATATATATATATATATATATATATATATACACATAGGTTTACTATCAAAATGTTGAAATTCATTTGGTCTAACATTCATATGATCGACCCATATAGTCAACACATGAATATTAAGTAGTTCATTTGGTCGACAGGAAGTGCATGCAAATTACCTGTCAACATTATGCTGCAAACAGGCCAAGGATTTTCCCTTGTCTGCATTGTTGTGCAATCTCAGAGTTGTAATATATAAATAGCAGGGGGTGTGGGGGGTGCAGCCCCCCTGCAAAAACACTAGAGTTAGTTTGCAGGTATTTTGGACCGTTTTAATTTAGACATTTTTTTAGGTATTTTGAACATTCAGTGTAATGAATTTTGACATTATGAATGTCAACCAAATGAATTTCAGCATTTGGAAAGTAAACTTACACACACATATATATATATATATATATATATATATATATATATATAGGTTTGCTATCAATATGTTGAAGGTCAGAATAATTTTCTGACCCATATACTGAAAGTAAACCTCGAAATTCAAAATGTACAGAACAAGTTATAATGTCAAATCAGCTGAATGAATTCAGCTGATTTTACATTGTTTTCAAAAACATCATGGGATGTTAGGTATAGCAGTTCTCTTTACGTGACCTCCTATACCTAAAATCACGTTTTTGCAGGGGGGCAAGCTCCTCTCCACATCTCCCCGTGGGGGCTGTACCCCCCACACCCCCTGCTAACTATATATTCCAACTCCAAGGTCGCACTACAGTGAGGAAAGGGATGAATTTCCCTAACCACACTGTACCACAATCTTTATACAATTCTTCATGTTTATATTAGAGAACACACACTGCATTCGCTAATATAAATGTTCGAACATTGAGATGTTCACCCAGATGTAACTTCAAACATCTGTAGTTTGAAGTTTTCATATGGGTACATCTCAGCTCGAAATTTTAATAATAAACCATATACTGTGTGTGTATTTGTTTGTTTGTGTCTTTCAGCTTTTCCCGGTTAGGGGTCACCACAGCAGAATTCCAGTCCGTTAATGATTGGCAGTAGATTTTTACATGCCGAGTTGCCGGCCCTGATGCACAACCTTCAACGAAGGTATGCCCACTCATGCATGTCTCCACACAGAAGACGCTGTAGCTGAGAATCGAACAGGACAACGTCTTACTGTGTGGTGACAACGCTACCGCAGCACCACCACCGCAGTGTATATATATATATATATATATATATATATATATATATATATATATATATATATTTATATATACACATACACACATATATATATATATATATATATATATATATATATATATATATATATATACACATACACACACACACACACACATATATATATATATATATATATATATATATATATATATATATATATATATATACCTGGTTCATTAAAGTGCTGATTTTGTTTTGGCAGCTCCCTATGCTTCCAACACAATAGTGTGCTATTTGGTATTTATTAAATTGCTCTACGTGGTGTGTAGAGATTCAAAATAAATGCAAATGGCAGAATATGCTAATAACAGCATGAAGAGCTGAAGTACATGCTAATTAACCAATTTAACATGTCTGAGTTATTCAGAAAGCCATAAAGCAATCAGTGTAGCCATTTGCATTGAACATGTTTGGATTACAGGCACTATTACACTTAGAAAAAAAGCATGTTAGGGTTTACTGCTGCTACCAATATGCTGTATGTGGAAAAGGCTTTAAATGAAGGTGCTGCTACCAGACCTCTGGCAAGAAGATAAAGAATGGTGTTTATACCTTGCTTGACTTATCACGGACTGCATGAGAATGAGATTGCTGAGAGATACAGGGTGGACAGGGAAACACTGCAGGAAATATGCATCCTCTGCTGCACCCACCTCAGGCCCCGGAAAATCATGGAACTCCCATCACGCTGGAAACAAAAGAATGTGTAACATTATGTATACTAGCTATTGGTACTTTCCAGAGACCCACAGAGGATATATTAGGGCTGTCAGAAGTCATCAGCCTCTAGAATATTAATATGTCACTTTTTAAATGCAATGCCACTATATTCAAGAGATCACTTCTGTTTCCCATGCACCCCACGGTAGAGATCAAAAAGCATGCAGGAATTCTATGCAGTAGCACACTTTCCTGAAGTGCTGGGGGTCATTGATTACACACATATAGAAATAAAAGCCCCACCCTGTGGACAGGGAATGAAGTACATTAACAGAAGGTGTTTTCACTCTATAAACTGTCAGGTTGTCTATAATGCTCAAGGGATCATCTACAATGTCTGTACACTCCATGGCTCATACATTTAGCACACCTATGAGTTGCAAACCAGGTTTGCTAGTAATGATATTCCTCAAGGGCATTTAGTGTGGGATGCAGGTTATGTACTGGGGCCCTGGCTCATGATATCCATTTGAAACCCACACAACCCTGCTTAGCAAGAATATTATGAGGGCCTTGCTCAAACTAAGAATATCATAGAATGTGTTTGTATTGCTCAAATTAATGTTTCATTGTCTAGACATATCATGAGGTACACTGCAGTACACCTCAGGCACCTCTACTGAAATAATTACAGGCTGTGTCATGTTACACAATGTAATTCTCCTGAAACTGTTTCAATAAGTTCAGCAAGAGGCAAGATCATAGTTTCAAGGACCACAGGTAGGGCCAGCAGCACCAGATACAGATGAGAGGTATGATGGGAAACCACCGGCTGCAGATAGTGCATGCACAGCATCCCCTACATCTGGCTAAGAGGCAAAGGATAGCATGCATTTTCACTACCTAGGTCAAAGCCTAGGACCCCACATAGACATACAAATAGCAAAAATGTTGCCTGCCAGACTCCACAAGTTTTCTTAAGAATGTAATGGCTGTGTTCTCATAGCATAAGAAAGAGATTGCTCCCAAGGACACAATTGTTACCTGAAGTAATGACAAAGTAAGTGTGGAACCTGTAATAAAAATAAAAAGGTTACATAACAGAGTACTTTCATATGGAGATATTTATATGCAACTAAGCAGAGCATTTGTACGAGGTTTATATTTTTGTCAATAAAATCCCCTATGTCTGATTTAGCAATATACAGAAATATATTCTAACCACTACTGTGCATGAAGTATTTCAGTTGACAACTGTCTATAAAACAGGGAACAGGTCAATTTAACCCGCATTTGCACAACTATACCAAGAAGCAAGAATGAAGTATCTACTGCTTCCACTGCTTTACTTACAATACGAACTGAAATACAATTAAGTTCAAAAAGTATGTAAGCAATCATTCACAAATGCATAGGAACAAGAAATCAATAAATTTCCTTCAGCAATACATTTTGATAAATGTAAGCTTATGCGTAAGCAACCATTAACTATTCACTGTGTGCATCAGACATATATGCAACTCTAAGTCACAGTGACATGTGCAAAGAGCAGGGCACAGTCATCATCATTTGCACATAGTGGGGGGTAGGAAGGTAAGAGAGACATCAAAGAAGTGAGTGTGTGCAAGTAACACACACATGTATCTGTCAGAGTATACAGTGTTCAGGACCATTAACAACAAATGTGTAGCACTCAACAATAGTGTTTAGATAGTCTGCATGTGTATTAAGTGGTATGGTATGGGCAAGATATTTATTTTTATGTTTGTGTGTGTCTTCAGAAATGCAATTAAGTACTGTGTTAGTACAATGACCTAGCATCTAGGACCAGTGTGAGACATGCATGGTAGTGAGTTCAATATAATTGCACCTCACCATGAGAATTTTCTCTGCCAGGAGTTACACTGATCCTTTCAATGCTCTGGCTAGAATTCAGGGTGCTATCTGTATATGAGTTATGTCTGCTAGAAACTTCTCCTCGAGCCTACATCTAGAAATATGACCCCATGGCCTACCACTACTGTGTGATGACATCGTAATCACTGATGGATCAGTGGAATTAATGTCACTACAGGAATGAGAGCTTATATGACCACATCTGCTAATACTAGAAGATGTAGCAGCTCTTTGGCCATGTGTATGCTCAGCAGACATTCTATCACAGACACTACCCAATTCAGTGTAATATTCATCCTGTCCAAGGAGTCACAAACAAACAACAAATTCAATATATAATGCATGGAGAGGATGGTATGAACAGTTATGTATGAATGTATGCACCCATCATGCACACAACAGTTTAAAGGTTAATGCTCCCTATGACCTCACACAACTTAGGATAGCTCCCCAAAAAATTCTTAATTAAATAACAACAATAATATATAACAGTTCTGTAATGCAGAGAACAGGTTGCTGTAACTGTGCAATACATCACATCATTAAGAATAATAATTCACAATGTACAAGTAGACATGTATAAAACTATTATAATACCATCTCCACTGCTATAGAAAGCAGGCAGGTAGATATCACAAACATAACACATTTAATTTGCTAACACATGCAAAAATAGCTGACCTTGATAGGAAGTTATACTGCATTCATCTACAATAAATGTTTAAATTCCAGCAAAACAAAATCTGCAAAATATATGCCAGGTAGTGTTTTGTAATGCCAACATATCTGATATAAATGGGCTATGCCAACAGTAAAGGATAAATAAAAAGCAGAAAGGTAAATAAATGGTTTGTATTGGGCACTGTAATTCATCCTTAATGTTAAACTAAAAGTATTAAGTGAGAA
Source organism: Protopterus annectens (assembly GCF_019279795.1). Taxonomy (NCBI): domain Eukaryota; kingdom Metazoa; phylum Chordata; order Ceratodontiformes; family Protopteridae; genus Protopterus; species Protopterus annectens. The sequence goes on from NC_056748.1 coordinate 464,835,062, forward strand.
ATAGCAACATACCTTGACAAGAAAAGAGTGTAGAAAGTAGCTAATTCTCCAGAAGTTATGTGTATTTAGCACTCTCGTGTTCTCTGGATTCAAACAAAGGTCCATTAGCTACATGTGTACCTTTATATAGTGCAGGCTCATCCCTATGACCACAGTAAGTATGCAGATGCCCAAGTGTAAAATCATTAGAATACCTGAATACCATATTCACTAAGTTCAGGCAAGGTAATCATGGCATAAGGAGCTACATGAATTCATGTACACGCCCAGACCCAGATCCTAAATAGGTTCACAGGTTCATAGGTTCATACTAGGCTATCTGCCCTAGGGCATTTATAAGCCTAGTCAGAATGTGTTTGGCTTTCACCACCCATTTTAAATTAATTTGGCTATGCCCTTTTTCAAGGTTAGTATACTGTGCCTCTGTCTAACAGTGACACAGAAGTGATACCCGGGTTAAACCTACGATCTGCCATCCACTCATCAAGATTCCTCTTGAAGAGAGTCAATGAGGGACTCTGCCTAACCTGGACTGAGATTTTATTCCAGAGTGAAGGGAGCCTCTGGGTTATGAATCTGTCCCTCCAGCATGTCCTATTTATTTCAGTGCTGAGGTTCAAGTCTCTCGAGCGTGTAGCTCGATGGGATTTTGATTTTCTGAGGTGAAGCATGTCCATTAATTCTGGTTTGGACATGGCTTTATACATCAGGCACAGATCGCCCCTGAACAGGCAGTATGCCACTGAGTAGAGCTGGAGTTTCTTTAACCGGGCAGCATATGGCATCTGTTTGAGCCCTTTGATCCTCTTGGTGAGGTACTTTTGGGGTCTTTCCAGTTGCTGCAGGTGTCTGGTAAGGTACATCCCAAAAGTGGCATTGTACTCAATTATGTTCCTGATGAGGGATGAGTAAAGAGGCACGATGACCTCCCCTGATCTAGATGTGAATCCCTTCATGATTAGGTGGGCTATATAAAATGTTTTTCTAACCACTTTGGCCATGTGGTTGTCAAATGAGAGACTGCTATCAACTTGGGTCCCCAGGTCCCTAATTACTTCTTCTGCACTTAATGGATTACCACCTATGTGGTAATTTGTGGGCACTTTGTTTTTGCCAAAGGGGATGACTATACACTTTTTGGCGTTTAGCTTCAGGCCATGGCTCTGGCACCAGTTGTCTGTTTCTATGAGGCCCTTTTGGAGGATGCTTGTGTCGGCTGGAGAGTCAATTGTGGCACCCAGATTGCAGTCATCTGTGAACTTGGTCAGCCACAGTCCTTCCGTGTTGGCCTGTACCTCCGAGAAATATAAACTGAACAAGAGAGGTCCCAGGACTGAGCCTTGTGGGATGCCACTTGTAACTGGTTTGGAGTCTGACATGGCTCCAGCAATTCTAACCATGTGGGTTCTGTCCTTGAGCCAGTTTGCAACCCATCTAGTTACATAGGGGTTTATATTTAAGCTGGTGAGCTTATCTATAATACCCGAGTGGGGAATTGCATCGAAGGCTTTTGCGAGGTCCAGGTAGGCTGTGTGGACCACCTTCCCCTCATCAATGGCCTTGGTGACTGTTTCAAAGAAATCAACGAGGTTTAAGAGGCAGGATCTTCCCTTAACAAAGCCGAACTGGGTAGGATCCAGTGTCTGTAGGTCCCTGATATCTTTATTTATGAAGTCCATAATGATCCTTTCCATAGCTTTGCAGACCAAGCTAGTCAGGCTTACGGGGCGATAGTTTCCAGGATCCGTTGAGGCACCACCTTTGTGGAGAGGGACCACTGTTGCTGTACACCACTCTTTGGGTACATATCCTGTAGTAAGGCTGAGATTGAATAGTAGTTTTATGTTTGGGTTTGGCTCTTCTTGGAATTCATGTAAAACGCAGCCCGGGACACTGTCTGGTCCCATTGATGCTGTGTTTTTTGCTTTGGAGAGGGCAGCTCTTACCTGAGCATCTGAGATGTCAGGGGGGCAGCACTCTGCTGGGATAGATATTTGCCCTTTTGGTGGGAGGGGAGTTTGCTGAACCTGTCAGCTAGGATGTTGGCAATATCTGTGGGTTTGGTGTATTTTTTGTCATTTTGGACTAATTCTGAGCATATCTGGGAATTCCCACCCAGGTTCCTAACATAACTAAAGAAAGCCTTGTGATTATCCTTAGTGTCCTGTGCAATTTTTCTCTCGAAGCTGGCCTTAGATGATTTTATGAGTGCCCGTAGATTTTGCTAATACTGATCAGAGATGCCTTCCCTTTTTGGGATTTTGCTCTATCATTTAGTAGCTTCCTCCTTCTATTGTATAGTTTGTTTATGGCTGGGGTCCACCAGACAGGACGTCTGCCTTTGGAGGATTGAGTCTTGGTTTTATTTGGGATTGCATGATCCATGCATTCCTGAAGGTGTTCATAGAATGCATTTATAAAGGAATCTGCGGTCTGGGCCATATTTTCCACAGGCCCGGGGGCTTTGAAGGATTCCACCTCAGTTTTGAGGAGTGTGAAATTTGCTTTAGAGAAGTTTTTCACTGTGGTTTTCTGGGCAGGAGGTGGGGTTGGGATGTGAATATCCAGTGAGATTAGTTTATGGTCTGATGTTACCAGTGAGGGATACACTTCTGGTCTGGAGCATATAGTCCCCATGTTGGTGATGATCAGGTCCAGTATGTTTTCCCCTCTTGTGGGAGTGGCAACAAGTTGTTCCATAGCATTTGAGTTTATAAATTCTAGGAACCTTTGGGCTAGGGTGTTGGAGCTAGAATAATGCTCCCAGTCTATGTTTGGGTAGTTGAAGTCGCCCAATATAATGGTGTTTGGAGAGACCTTCATATTTTCCAGTGTTCTCAGGAAGGCCGAGTGGGGTTCCTGGGTTTGGGAGGGTGGTCTGTAGCAGGCTACAAACTGGAAGGCAGTTTTACCCACTGTTAGTTGCACATAGATAGTCTCTGATGCTTCGTGCTGTGCCACCAACCTGGAGGTGTGGGTATCTTTGATGAATATTGATACTCCCCCTCCTTTTGTGGTTTGATCCAAGTTTTGGGGCCGAAAGGCATGGTATGAGGTATAACCTGGTAGTGCTGGGGTGCTCTCGGGAGCCTTGAACCAGGTTTCTGTTACTGCACAGATATCGATGTTCTCCATGCTAAGGAGAGTTTCGAGTGCATGCATCTTGAGGTTTAGACTTCTGGCGTTGAGTAGCATTACTCTTAGTTTTTAATCCCTTGTGATACCTATGGAGGTGGGTTTGTCTTTTGAGCCTACACCATTGCCTAGGGCATGCTGGCTCCCACAACATTTAATTTTAATTAAGAAAGCAATGCTTAAAGCAATCAATACATTTAAGTTACCCAGTCATATCTATGGTCTGTGCATGCATGACACAAGGGATCTGAATTCTCAAATTCATGTTAATTTTCTGAATTAGCTCCATATTTGGAACTTTACTACCATCCATTGCTGAAAACTTGCGGTCATAAACCTAGAGGAACATTCTGTCTGCACTCATCTGCATGTGTGTTTGAGTGAAATGCCCAAGTTAGTGTTGGTAAGTTCATAGGTTCATAGGTTCATAGGTTGGTACTAGGCTATCAGCCCTAGGGCCTATACAAGCCTAGCCATAACAATTCCCTGGCTATTTCTTCCCACATTATTTACTTTCCTGGACCCCTGTCTAGCAGGGCAACTGACGTGATCCCTGGGGTGAATTTCCTTTCTCCCATCCAATCGTCAAGGTTCCTCTTGAAGAGGTCCAAAGAGGCACTCTGCTTGACATGTATGGGCAATCTATTCCAGAGTCTGGGGAGTCTCTGGGTCAGGAACCTATCCCTCCAGCATGTTTTGTTTATTGTGATGACAAGGTTTAGATCCCTGGAGCGTGTAGCTCTGAGGGATTGGGATTTCTTTAAGTGTAGCATGTCCAACAGCTATGGGTTTGACATGGCCTTGTATGTTAAGCAGAGATCGCCTCTGAGTAGACAATATGCGACAGAGTATAGCTGGAGTTTTTTAAGGCGGTCAGCATAGGGCATCTGCTTTAGGCCTGTGATTCTTTTAGTGAGGTATTTCTGAGGCCTTTCCAGTTGTTGCAGATGTCTTGAGAGGTACATACCAAATGGGGTGTTGTATTCTATAATGGGTCTAATGAGGAATGAGTACAGTGGGACAATGACCTCCTTTTTCTGGATGAAAAGCCCTTCGTGATGAGGTGTGCCACATAGAAGGATTTCCTGACTGTTGTGGTGATGTGGTTATCGAAGGTGAGACCACTGTCCACCTGTGTCCCTAAGTCTCTTATCACACTTTCTGTGTTTAGTGTACTGCCACCTATATGGTAATTCATGGATACATGTTTTTTCCCAAAGGGGATAACAATACATTTCTTGGCATTGAGCTTCAGCCCATGGCTCTGGCACCAAGCATCTGTTTCTGTAAGGCCCTTTTGTAGAGTATCCACATCATTTGGGGATTCAATAATGGCTTCCAGTTTGCAGTCATCTGCAAACTTTGTTAGCCAGAGTCCCTTAGTGTTGACCTGTACTTCAGAGAAGTAGATGCCAAACAAGAGCGGCCCCAGGACTGAACCCTGAAATACTCCACTTGTCACTTGTCTGGAGCTGGATTTGGAGTAGGCTACTTTTACAGTGTGGGTTCTATCAGTAAGCCATTTAGCAACCCATTGGGTGACATAGGGATTAATGCCCAACTTAGTAAGTTTATCTATGATTCCAGAGTGGGGGATGGTGTCAAAGGCCTTGGCAAGGTCTAGATAGGCTGTGTGGACCACCTTACCCTTGTCCATGGCTCTGGAGACTGATTCAAAGAAGTCAATCAGGTTCAGGAGACAAGATCGGCCCTTCACAAACCCAAACTGGGTGGGGTCCAGTGTTTGAAGGTTGCCAATGTCTTTGTTTATAAGTTCCATGATAATAAGCTCCATGGCCTTGCAGATAAGGCTTGTCATACTGATGGGACGGTAGTTTCCAGGATCCAAGATGGATCCCCCCTTGTGGATTGGGATAACTGTAGCTCTGCGCCACTCAGTGGGCACGGAACCTGAGGTGAGGCTATGATTAAACATGACACTTAGGTGTGGTGCCAGTTCATATTGTAGTTCATGTAGTACACAGCCCAGGATGTCATCTGGTCCCATGGATGCTGTATTCTTGGCTTTAGAGAATGTGTTTTGTACCTGTGTGGCTGTTATTACTGGAATTTGGCAATCTTCCGGTATTGAGATGGGCCATTTAGGGGGTGAGAGGGGGTGAAGTTGGCACTGAATCGATCTGCCAGGATATTGGCAATATCCTTCAGATCAGTATATTTAATGCCATTCTGTTTTAGCTCAGAGCAGATCTGAGCATTGCCATTTAGATTCTTGACATAGTTATACAATGCTTTGTGGTTGTCTTTGGAATCTTTGGCAATTTTATTTTCGTAACTAGCTTTGGAGGATTTTATGAGGCATCTCAGTTTCTTACTGAGGCTAGTAAGGAGTTTTGCATCCTGGGATTTTCCTCTTTTCTGCAAAAGTTTCTTCCTTTTGTTGTAAAGTTTGTTTATGGCAGGGGACCACCAGATTGGCTTCCTTTTTTGGATGAGTGCATTTTGGTTCTATTTGGGATGGCACGATTCATGCATGAGTGGATGTGCTCATACAGTGCCTTAGTGTAGGATTCAGCAGTTGAACTTTCAGTTCCCGTCTGCATGGGTGTCATGAAGTTTGTCACTTCTGACTTGAGTAGCATGAAGTTGGCTTTGGAGAAGTTTTTTATGGTGGTTTCTTTACTGGGGGGTGGGGGTGGGATGTGGATGTTAAGGGTGATTAGCTTATGGTCAGACCTGACTAACGAGGGGGTGACCATAGGTATGGAGCATTGCTTTCCCATGTTGGTAATGACCAGGTCTAGGATATTGGAGCCCCTGGTGGGACTATGGATAAGTTGATCCAGGACGTTGGAATTTATGAATTCCAAGAACCATTGCGCAAAGTTGTTGGGACATGAGTAGTTTTCCCAGTTAATGGCAGGGCAGTTAAAATCACCCAGTATTAGGGTGTTTGGTTCTATCTTAATATTTTCCAGTATATTTAGAAAGGTGTAGTGAGAATCTTGGGGTATGGTGGGGGATCTATAGCAAGCTACAATTTGGATTTCAGTCTTACCTAGTGTTAGTTGCACTTGGAGAATTTCAGACACATTGTGTTGGCCAACTAGCCTGGTGGTGTGAATATCCTTGGTGAATATTGACACTCCTCCACCTTTAGTGTTTCGGTTCTGGTTTGGTGGCCGAAAAGTGTGGTAAGAGTTGTAGCCTGGTATTGCAGGGGTGCTCTCTGGAGCCTTGAACCAGGTCTCAGTTACTGCACAGATATCGACGTTCTCCATTTTTAGGAGTGCCTCGAGAGAGTGCATTTTGAGGTTTAGACTTCTAGCATTGAGTAGCATTACCTTCAGATTTTGCATGCTTGTACCTGTTATGGTGGTGGTTTTGTCCTTTGAAGTTTTCCTAAAAAAGGCACTATAGGGGTGGCAAGAGCCTTAGCCAGTAACCTGAATCCCAGGGGCGACAGGTGCAGACCATCTCTGGCAAAGCATTGTGGTCTGTCAATCATGTCATCCCAGGCAGACAGATACTGGATCCCCTTTGAATGACACCATAAGCTTAGCCAATTGTTGAAGTCAATCATTTTATCCTTATATTGTGGTATCATTCTGGGCGAAGGCAGGATGCTACTCAGGGCTAGGGTCATACCTGCCTGGGCCACATGATCCGAGAGCTCTTCCATGTCTCTTTTCATGTAGTCCAGGGAGGTACGTCTCAAGTCATTCACTTCAACATGGACAATGACAGAGTCATATTTGTACTTGTTGTGGAGTGACTTGAGTGCATGCGTTATGTGGCAGATCCTGGCACCCGACAGGCAGCTGACTGTAATTTTATCCTTATTCAACCTGGTAAGAGGGACATCAGTGTACCAGACTATAGAGTCACCTATGACTAAAGTGTTAGTTACATTGTCCTGCCTTAGGGGCTGTTGCTGGGTGGCACATTGGTGTTGTGAACTATGTGACACACTGGTTGTGATTGGTGTTTGTTTGCGTTTCAGCTTCAGAGGTCTTTGTTGCTTGGGCAGGTTACAGTTAAGGGCCTCTGCATATGTGGATTTAGTGTTGCTATATGTGGGTGTTGGTGGTGCAGGTTTAGAAAGGCTATGTGTTGCTTGAGGTGTAGTGTGGGTGTTAACCTTCTCCTCTTGACTGTTTAGAACAATCTTGGGTTGAGAGAGCTTTGCTTCCATTTTGGCTATGTAAGTGCATCTCTCACAGGTTGTAGTGTTGGTTGGTAGGAGGAGAGGGTTGTCTGTGTACATGAGGCAATTGCTGCATTGCCCCAGTATGCCCAGATTCACCAGGTGGACAGGAGAAATCACTGGAAGCTGACCCTTGGACATGCCTGGTTTGGGGCTTTTTTTTTTCTTTGTAAAGTAGAGGAGCTGTTTCCTTAGCAAGGTACTTTGCAATTATAGGCTGTTTAGTGCCTACTATTAATTTCTCCTTGTTAACAAGGAGAGTTCAGTGTTTGTATGAGTTTAAGGCTTAATTAAGTAAGTTAATTAACTTACTTAAGTTCAAACCCTGTATCTTAACTACAGGTGACAAAATCCTTAATCTTCTACACCAACTGCCAGATTGTTTGGCAATCACAGTTGATTGAAATATTTTGAAATGTGTAATTTTGCCATTCATTGCTTGATTTGTTTCATTGCTTAATGGAAAAACACTTTAAAACTGCAGGGGTCATTGTATTTTTAAGAAATGTGAGTTTCAGTGCATTTTCAAGGAATTTGAGCTTCAGTGCTGTGAGCTTCAGAGCATTTTCAAGGAATGTGACATTGAGTGCAAATTCAAGGAATGTGAGCTTCAAGGGAAGAGAAGTTTACTGGTGGTCATATTAGGTCTGTTTACAATGATTGACATCAACAATTGGCTTAGCTTCTGGTGTCAATCCAGGGGGATCCAGTATCTGTCAGCCTGTGAAGATATGGTTGACTGATCATGCTGCTTTGCTAAAGATGGTCTTCACATGTTTCATCTTGGCTTTCGGTTACTTGCAAAGGTACTTGTCTCCCCTATAGTGCCTTTTTAGGCAATGTCGTAGCAACAAAATATCTCTGTAAGAAAATCCACTAGAGGCAAGCTCAAGGTCATGCTCCTTAATGCCAGGAGTCTAAATCAGAAACTGCACTCACAGGAAGTACTCCTTACCCTGGAAGATGCCAATGTCTGTACAGTCACAGATACATAGTTATGGTCACAGATAGCACCCTGGCCATGCAAGCCTACAATGACTTCCACACATTCAGACCTCAAAACGAGCATGAAAGAACCAAAGATGGAGGTATATCTATCTTCATTAAAGACAAATACACCTCAAGACTGGTCAAACAGTATGATCCCTAGAGCTACTCCAAGTCTAACTAACTGTAGGTAAAGCCCATTTCCATGTCATTGTTAGATATAGGGCCCCCAACATGAACCACAAGAACCACTCTGCCTACCTGGACCTACTTGAGTCACTCACTATGCAGCCAAACACCTTGGCCATGGGTGATTTCAACTATCCTTCCATTGATTGGGAGTCATATATGAGCAAAAACATGCTCACCCTAACGTTTCTGGACTTTGTTAATACAAATGCTAAATGCTTTGGAACAAATACTCTGCACCCCCACAAGGGTCTCAAATGTTCTAGACTTAGTAGTCACCAAAACAGGGGGTCTCTGCACTACCCCTTGTGTGTCACCCTTCCTTGTAAGGTCTGATCACAAATCCATCTCATTCAAAGTAACAATCATACGTGAAACCCCAGCAAGTGCAAAAAGGATGAAAAAATTCTCCAAAGCAATCTATAACCTCCTAAGTGATGGGATAAATATTTTCAAACCCCCCTACTACCACTGTCAACAATGACTTCTATACAGAGCTGTACACAAATGCTCTGTATAAACAAATGTATAGACTCAGCTGTACCTGAACAGATCAAAGCAAGGTCCTCACAGAAAAAAAAAAACAGGCCACCCTGGTGGACATCAAGCATAAATATGTTATGCAACAAGATGAAGAAATTAATGTATAAGAACATGAGGGAACTTACTTAGCAGAGGTTGAACACCCCACACAGCTTGAACAAGCAAATTAGATATCTTGTAAAGTCCTCTAAAGCCAATTACAAAGCTAAACTAGCATCCCTAGCTAAGGATAATCACAAGGCATTCTTTAACTACATCAGAAATCTAAAAGGGAAGACCCAGCTTTGTGCCAAACTAGTAGTGGATGGTACCACTCATACTGACCCTGAGGACATTGCCAACCTTCTAGCAGACAGATTTGGTGCAAACTTTACCCTGCTGTGCCCATCAGACACAGCTCAAAGAATACCTGTCACTAGTCCTCTACCTAGTATTTCCAAAGAGCAGGTCATAACCACACTCTCCATGGCCAAAAACACAACCTCCATGTGATCGGAATACATCCCAGGCTGCCTACTAAATAGTCTAAAACAGGACCTAGTGGAAGCACTTGGCACTCTCTTCATCCACAGTCTAAGTACTGGCTCTGTCCCAGCAGAGTGGAAAACAACAAGAGTAATTAACTTGCACATAGAGGGTCCATTATCCGACTCTGTGAACTATAGACCCATAAGCCTAACCAGTGTTATCTGCAAGGCCATGGAGAGAATGGATGTTATCAGCAACGACATAGAGGACCTTCAAACTATTTTCCCAACCCAATTTGGCTTTATGAAGGGCAGGTCATGCTTATTAAACCTGATGGGATTCTTTGAGAATGTCACAAAAGCCCTGGATGAAGGCAAAACAGTGCAAAACGCCTTTCTTGAATTATCCAAGGCTTTTGACACAATCCTCCACTCAGACATCATAGAGAAACTCACTCATCTGGGAATTAACCCATATTTCACTAGATGGGTAGTCAACTGGCTCACTGACAGAACTCCTACAGTCAAAGTTAAGGATTCCACCTGTACCAGCAGACCATTTACCAGTGGTGTACCGCAAGGATCTGTGCTGGGCCCCATACTCTTTGGAATATTTTTCTCAGATGTCAGGCAAAATATAGATGGCCTGTGGCTTACTAAGTTTGCCGATGAATGCAAACTGGGTGCAATCATTGAGTTCTCCAATGATGCTGACATACTACAAAAAGGGTTTACACAAATAAATGATTGGTGCCAAAGCCACAGACTTAAACTAAATGCAAAAAAAATGCATTATTATTCCTTTCAGCAAAGGGAAAGTCCCTGCAAATTACAATATTAACAGTACCCCTTAGCTCAAACCCTATGTTGAGAAATTTGGGATCACAGATTGATAGCAACCTTAACTTCTACCACCATGTATCCACAGTAGTATGGAAGGCATTTTATGTTGCACATCTCATAAGTAAGGGCATCACATCCAGAGCTAAGGATGTTATAACTCCCCAGCACTCATCCCTCATCAGTCCACTAATAGAGTACAATTCTTCCTTCTGCATGTACCTCATTAGACACCTGCAGCAGGTGGAAAGACCTCAGAGGTTTCTCACCGAGAAACTTCAGGGCCTTCAACACATGACCTACAAGGACAGACTGAAGGCCCTGTCACTGTACTCTGTATCTTATAGGCTGCTGAGATGTGACTTGTGCCTGGCCTACACAGCAATCTCAGACTCTGCCCTAATGGAAATGCTGCACATCCACAAGTCAAATGGGACAAGATTCACTCACTCTAGGGATCTTAATATAGCCTGTGACATTAACAGGACATGCTGGAGATACATATATGTCTCTCAGAGATTGCTACTCCTCTAGAACAAACTCCCAAGTCACGTAAAACAGAGCTCCTAAATGACCCAATTTAAGCATAACCAGCACAACTGGATGGGAGACCATATATTTACCCTGTGATGTCACCTATGTCCCTCTTGGATAAGGGCAGTTGGTGCTGATTATAGACTTGCTCTGCAAATATAGACCATACAACTTGGTCAGTAAGGGAACAAGTGTATAACATAGTGCATAACAGCTACAAACAAATGCAATCTGAGGGTCATGCTGCTCAATGCTAGAAGTCTAAATCTCAAAATGTACTCACTTGAAGCACTCCTTAAAATGGAGAACATCAACATTTGTGCTGTAACAGAGACCGGGTTCAAGGAAGCAGAAAGCACCCTTGCACTACCAGGCACTAACTCATTCACACCTTTTGGCCCCAGAACTTGGATCAAAGCTCCAAAGGTGATGGGGCTTCCATATTCATAAAGGATGTGCACATCTCCAGACTGGTAGCCCAACATAACGCATCAGAGATACTTCAGGTGCAGCTAACATTGGGTAAGACAGCAATTCAGGTTGTAGCCTGGTATAGGTCCCCAACCATGTCCCAAGACTCACACACCATATTCCTAAGCAACCTGGAGAATATTAGGGTCCAACCTAGCACTCTCAGACTGGGTGACTTAAACTACCCCTCCATTAACTGGGAAACCTACTCATGTACCAATACACTTGCCCAAAGTTCCCTGGAATTCATTAATTCCAAAGCCCTGGAGCAGCTCGTTCTTACTCCCACTAGAGGTAGCAACATCATTGACCTGGTCATTACTAACATGGGCAACCCTTGCTCTACACCAGTAGTCAACCCCTTCCTGGTTAGATCCAACCACAAACTAATCACCTTGAAAATCCACATCACCCCCCCCCCCCCGCAAAGGCCTCCAAAGCTAACTTCGGGCTCCTAAAAACAGAGGTGGCTAAATTCATGTCACCCATGTAAATCGAGAATAGTTGCATGACCACCAAATCATGCAGCAATGCACTGTATGAACATGTACATAAATGCATGGATCTCGCCATACCCAATAGAATCAAGATGCTCTTCTCCAAAAGAAGGAAGCCAATCTGGTGGTCCCTTTCCATAAACAAACTCTACAACAGAAGGAGGAAACTGATTTGGAATAAGGTGAAGTCAGAAGACTGGAAAAACTTCCTTATCAACCTCAACAAAAAGTTGAGATTCCTCAGCAAATCCTCTAAAGCTAGCTATGAAAACAGAATTGCAGCAGATAGTAAAGACAACTACAAGGCCTTCTATAGTTATGTAAAGAATCTCCACGGCAATACCCAGATTTGCTCTGAGCTACTGCACAATGGTACCTCCTATACCGAGCCAACTGATATTGCCAATATACTAGCTGAAAGATTCAATGCCAACTTTATCCCTCTCCCTCCCCCAAAGGACCAATCACAATACCAGTAGATTACCAGGCACCCAGTGTTACTGCTGCAAAGGTTAAAACAGCAGTATCCATGGCCAAGAATACAGCTTCTATGGGATCTGAAAATATCTCTGGCTGTGTTCTACATGAACTACAGACTGTACTGGCACCTCACCTGTGTGCCCTATTAAATCACAGCCTCAACTCAAGCTTCATCCCTAGTGAATGGCGCACTACTACAGTCATCCCTCTCCACAAAGAAGGAGCAACTATAGACCCTGGGAAGGGTAGATCATGCCTGCTCAACCTGGTCGACTTCTTTGAGTCAGTCACCAGAGCTGTGGATGAAGGCAATGTGGTTCATACAGCCTACCTTGATCTGGACAAGGCCTTTGATTCCATTCCCCACTCAGGAATCATAGAAAAATTCGCTAAGCTAGGCATCAACCCCTATATCACTAAGTGGGTTGCAAACTGGCTCACAGATAGAACCCACAGTGTGAAAGTAGCTGACTCCAAGTCAGACTGCCAACCAATCACAAGTGGAGTCCCACAGGGGTAGATCCTGGGTCCTCTCCTGTTTAGTATCTACTTCTCTGAAGTCCAGGCCAACACGGAAGGACCCTGGCTGACAAAGTTTGTAGAAGATTGCAAGTTGGAAGCTATTATTAACTCATCATGTGATGTTGACTTCCTACAGAAAGGCCTCACTGAGACCAATGACTGGTGTCAGAACCATGGCATTAAGCTCAATTCCAAAAAATGTGTCATCATCCCCTTTGGGAAAAACCTGGTTCCCATGAATTAACACATGGATGGTAGTCCATTGAACACAAAAGGCATTATAAGAGATCTGGGAACTCAGATTGACAGCAATCTCTCTTTTGACCACTACATTGCCACTGTGGTCAGAAAGTCCTTCTATGTGGCACATCTCATTACTAAGGGTTTTGCAACCAGGAAGAAAGAGGCCATTGTCTCCCTCTGTTCTTCCCTCATTAGGCAATTCATTGAGTACAGTGCCTCATTTGGCATGTACTTCACTAGACACCTGCATCAACTGGAGAGGCTGCAAAAGTACCTCACAAAGAGGACCCTAGGCCTTAAACACTTGTCCTATATGGACAGCTTCAAAAAATTCCAACTATTCTCTGTCTCATATCGTCTACTTAGAGGTGATCTCTGCTTGACTTAGAAAGCCATGTCTGACCCAGCTCTGTTAGAAATGCTACATCTAAAGAAATCCCAATGCCTCCACACCACACTCTACAGAGACCTCAACCTCATTACCAAAATCAACAGAATGTGCTGGAGGGACAGGTTCATAATCCAGAGACTGCCCATGCTATGGAATAGACTTCCCATACATGTCAAACAGAACACTCACTGGCCCTCTTCCAAAGAAATATTGATGAGTGGATGGGAACTAGAAAATTCACACCAGGGATCACTCCAACGGCTCTACTCAACAGAGGCACTGGGAACTAAGGTTGGGTGGCACAATGCCAGGGTAATCCTATGGGTGAGGCTTGTAAAGGCTCCAGGGCCATTAGCCTAGTACATACCTATGAACATGACTAGGTTTATAAAGGCCCTAGGAAAAATAGCCTAGTAACCTCCTACAAACATATGAACCTATGTGTAACTGTTTGTTTAGTAAATGTCCATTAGTGTTTGTGCTATAGAATTTAAAAGAAATGCTAGCTGCACAACAGGTAGCATATTTACCTTTAGTGCAAAAAGCTTTGGGTTCTACTCCCACATCATGTAGATGGATTGCTGACAATGCAGTGCACTATAGGAAGGGGATGCCTTCATTTTAAAAGTAAAGAAGAAAACAGTATGCACACTAACAGGTTTGAGGAGTATTTATGGTTACTGGGGGAGAGATGCAAGTAGTGGGATACCAGAACTGCTCTGTGTGGGGGGTCCCTTGCGCACTTCCCTGCATGTGCCCCCATTTGACCCTGATCTATCTTTGCACACACCCTAGCAATGCAAGGACAAGCAATGAGAAGTGTTACCTGCTAATGGCTTGCAGATGTTTATGATTAGTCTGACTGCAGGAACAATTTGAGTTTCACAATCTACCATCTTTGAGGTACACTTGTTGAAGGTATGTCAGGGACAGGAGACTTACCAAAATGTCTGAAAGTAAATTGACAGAGTTAGGAGAGCAGCATTGCTAACATTCAAATATTTTAATGACCACAATTACTGCCCTTACTAAGAAATATGCATATTCAAGGGAGTACAATAAGCACTGATGCAGATAACATGCAATAAAAATGAGATTGCATTGCTGTTAGGAAAGCATAGAAAAGTGAATAAGCCACAATAAAGAAAGAGAGTAATATACCTGCAGTGTCTGCACCCTTTGTTTAGGATTGTATGACTACATAGGTATCCTAACTGTTGGCAATATTTCAGTCATCCACACATTTATTGGCATATGAGAAATGATAAGTTTCCTAACTTGATTCTGTTGCAATGTTATGTGATACAATGTCAGTTTCTGAGCACATCTAAACATTTTTTCCTTTTACTTCTTTTAGTCTTTGTTTGTGGCAAATATGGGAAATAATTTTAAATTCTTTTTCTAAAACATTGATTTGAGGGTTCAGATCCATAAAGGTTTTTGTTACAAGATAGCACTGGTCAAACATCAGAAATGTAAAATTATAGAACTTGTTTCAAAATGTGTGTTTTCCGCTTAATGTTTTTCGCAATAGTTGGCATTGTGCTGCACTGACTCATAGAAATCAGTAGCACTAAAGGGCAGTTCCTTCCAAAAGTACAACAATTTAATTTGAAATGCTATCAAGAGCACAATTAAGAATGGCACTTGTGTGCTTTCCTCGGCATTGTAGACAGTACTGATTGAAGAAACTTAAGTTGTTGCACACATATCTCTGTGGCATATGTATAACTGTTGAAACAACTAGACTAAGCACCCAAAGGACGACACAGGAAGGATAAAATGCAAAGTTTATGAAGCGCTTTTTGTCAGGTTCACTGACCCAACTTCCTCAAATAACATAGAAGTTTGAAGAGATAACTGTAAGGAGTTGTTTAAAGTCTATATATATATATATATATATATATATATATATATATATATATATATATATATATATATATATATATATATATATATATATATGTGTGTGTATTTTACATTATATTGTATTTATATACATATATTATATGAGGTAAACATATATATACATGTATTTTTAAGTAATATATAATACGCTGACATTACTTGACTATGAGCTTTTAGAGGCATGAATAGTAGTAGGACTGTCTTTAACTTTATTTAAAGTAGTGAACATTATTTAGAGTTGCGAATAGTATTGTTGGTTTGGTTTAACATTTTATTAGCGAGGTTATCGCTTTAAAAGCAAGGTAGTTTAAAGAATGCATTGCGACTCTTTGCAGTTAATTGTTAGTAATTTATTATGTAAATGATTTTATCACATGACTTTTGAATGTAACTTGAATGTATTTAAAAACTT
This sequence comes from Protopterus annectens, assembly GCF_019279795.1. NCBI lineage: Eukaryota > Metazoa > Chordata > Ceratodontiformes > Protopteridae > Protopterus > Protopterus annectens. The sequence goes on from NC_056748.1 coordinate 464,850,849, forward strand.
CTATGCATTACTTCGTTGTTATCTGAGGAAGTTGGGTCAGTGAACCTGACGAAAAGTGCTTTATAGACTTTGCATTTTATCCTTCCTGTGTCGTCCTTTGGGTGCTTTGTCTAGTTGTTTCAGCAGTTTCAGCATTTGTATTTTTCTCCAATATGTATAAATGTATTAAGCTTTGAGAAATGATACAAGTGATGTCAAAACCTGTTCACCAATCATTTACCGAGGGAGATCATAATATATCTTAACACATATTTTAGTGTATGGTGTTGAGGTGTGAAACTCAAGTAAGGTCAGTATTGTTTAAAGTGACAGAAATATATTATTTATTAATTTTGTGTGCTGTGTGAAAAATGAAAGTATTTCTAGTCTTAGTTGTCCCCTTTTCCATTCTGATGTCATTAGATAAAGTCCTGATATTGTCAGGCATCTATGATGGTAGTGATATAACAAAGAGATGTTAGGAGGTTGGGTGTGTCAGTACAATGCAGTAACAGCTCTGCACTTTGTTAGATATACACTGTGATTCATTTCATGTTCCTTCAAATTGTTATCCAAATCAATATTTGTGAATTTTTTTGATAAATATTGCCTTCTGCATTTGCAAACTTTTTGGCAGCACAATATAAACTTTCACAGCTTAAGGAAAAAGTAAAAACTTTAGTTTAGGATTCAGCTTGCTCTGCACGGTGTGCAGGACTAGTGCAGGAGCTCCAGCAGGCAATATGTCTGCCGTGCGATCCAGGAATATGCTGCAGGGATGTGCACAAGCACCCCTGCACTAGTTCTGCACAAACTCAGCTTCTGTATGCAAATTACCCCATTTGCAGGTGAAATACATGCAAATGAGGTGAATTTGCCACCCAAGAAGCTGCAAGCAGGCCGTGTAGGACTAGTGTAATCTGTAGAAATGTACTCGGTTAGTAACCGAGTACATTTCTGCAAACTACAAAACTGAGCCATGACAGCTCCAAATAAAGGGTGCATATTATGTAGAAAGCATGCCAATGACCAAATATATGGCCACTGGCATGGAAAACAGTTGTAAAAAAAAAATAACTTTTCGTTTTTTTTTTTAGCCGACTCAGCTGTTTAAGAGTAGGGCAGCGGGGCGCAAATGGGATCGGGTGAAAAATAAATAAAAAAAAAAATCTTAAAATAAGCATTCTAATCAAAATCACTATTTTGCCATTATACTCAATGGCAGGCAGAAGACAACATAGCCAGTGAATAGTGGTTGTTAAGGGGGGAGGCTCAGTGTGGGACCTGTAATTATGCATCAGCAGACAATCCTATGCAAATGAGGGGAATGATAATGAATCCCAGATTTTCCCTGCATGCTAGTCAGCACCCAAGAGTGTAAGAGCAGGAATAGCTTGGTGCAAGCCTAGGAGGTAGCTGACATCATAGGGAGTGTGTCAGGCATACTTTAAGTGGATTGGAGCCCTATGGCTTGGGTTTGCCCTTACCTTAGCAGAGCTAAACAAGGGTGTGTGCCTGAGGCTGCCTAGCACTCTTTACATTGCCTAAGCGAGTGTGCACACCGCGTTTTAATGGTAAAAAAAAAAGTAGACCAGGAAATAGCAGCTCTGTGCATATTTGAGCACTGTGTTTGCGCAGCATGCCCCCAGGCTTAATCAGGAAGGCAATGGGAAGGGAAAATAGCAGTAGGAAAGTAATCTAGGAGAACTACCATAGCTGGCAGGGAAATGTATCAACATCAGCCAATTACACAGGCAGCAGACCAGACAAGCCCATAACACAGAGGCACAGCAAAATAATGGGTATAGTTCCCCATACTAAAGGGGTGGCGTAAGCCACAAAACTATGGCTTAAATGCCCTCGGGCAGATAGCCTAGTATGAACCTATGAACCTATGAACACTACTATAAACTATGCAAACACCTTTCCCTCTGTTTTTCCCCACATACTCTACACCACCGGTGTATACAAGTGGGGGAATTTTAACAAACAAAAACAACAAAATGATAGGGGCTGCAAAAGCTATCATACATCAACATGTGGAAGAGGCTGTGGGTGGTGAGGATGAGGATGAGAATGCTGTTGACCAACCCACAGTGAAGAGATGGAGAAGAGTGTACAGACCCAGGGTAACCTACCAGGGGGCTACATGAGCTGGAGATAGTGGAGCACTATAGGGTGAACAGGGACTTCCTACAGCAAATTGTTGAGCTGTGCCGGCCATGCCTCACACTCAGAATCCATCCCAGTGGATACCAAGGTATGTATAGGCCTAAGAATACTAGCTACAGGTACCTTCCAAAGGCCAACTGGGGATATCATGGGGATCTCACAGGCATCAGCATCCAGGGTACTCCACTAGTTCCTGGATGTCATGTCAGCAGATGCCAGTGAGCATGTATATTTCCCCAACAGCAGTGACGCATTGGCCAGCAATATGCATATCTTCCACCAAATATCAGAATATCCTGAGGTAGTGGGTGCTATAGCCTGCACGCACATATGCATAAAAGCACCACCTGATAAGCGGGGTAGGGTCTACATCAACTGCAAGGGCTTCCCCTCCATCAACTGCCAGGTCAAGTGTAATGCCCAGAGCATTATAATGAATGCGTGTGCTGGCTACCCCGGAAGCTATCATGATTTCCATATCTGGCATCTGACGCAGCTGTACCAGAGATTTGCCAGTGGGGACATCCCTTACGGTCACCTAGTAGGGGATGCTCATTACGCACTGGAGCTGTGGCGGATGACACCCATCAGAAATGCACACACACCCGAACATGAACTCCATAATGAACTACACGCACAGACCAGAGTCGTAATAGAGCATGTGTTTGAGATGCTCAAGTCACGGTTCTGGTGCCTGGACACATCCGGTGGAGCCTTGCAATACTCCCCAGCTACATGTACTCAATTTGTCATCGTATGTGCCTTGCTACACAATAAGATCCTGAGGAAACAGCTGCAGCAGAAACAGCACAGGGCAGGGCCATGCAGCCCCCTACCATTGCCAAGGCCTGCACAGGCACAGAGTGACTCAGAGGAGGAACAACCTGAGCCTGCCCCAGTAGGCGGAAGGATGCATGCCCAGTATGCCCTGACCTTGGCAAAGAGGCAATGCATAGCACATACACTGACACAGGAGGGGCCCAGGGAATGACACCACTCTCTGACTCGCACATACAGTAAAATGTATGCCAAACATGACACTACCTGTGCTCAACCATGTATAGGGAGTGTACTATGTGCATCTGACAGAGGCAGCCCTCCAGCACTCTCCTCAATACTGGCACACCCACAAGGTAAGTTACTCTCCTTACCAATTGTTAAATGGAGTAGTATGTGTTGTTACCTATATCTATGGTATGGATGTGAGCATGCAAGGGAAATGGGTGGCTGAACAGGATGCCAGCAGATAGTAGACACGTATAGTGGCAGCATGAGATCTGTAACAAATACTGGTGTCACCATAGTAGCCAGTACTACACATGGTGACAAAACCCACTGCAAGAAATTTGCTGGGTCACATGTGTGTCCATATGACATACACATGCCAGTCAGGGAGGTTCACATACCCAACAACAGTCTCAGCCAGCAGGACAGGTGTAGACAAACCCAAAAAAAGGCTGTGCTATGGCCCCTGAATGATGGCTATGGGTAACCTCCCCCCTCAGGCCTACACAGACAGACTACATCAGGTCAGGCAGTGGGATGTTAGTTCTGAAGGGTAAGAAGTCAGAAACTGATATATAGGTCAATGAAATCTAAGACCTGTAATACACTGATATGCCTCTAGTCAGCATGATAGGTTAGAATGCAGAATGAAATGGAGTACTTGACATGCCAGTACAGTCATAGCAAATGTGTACAAATGTCAGGTGTGCCCCCGATCCTATGTAGAAATGTAGAAACACTCAGGTGTGCTCCCCCAATCCTATGTAGAAATGTAGAAACAGTCAGGTGTGCCCCCCATCCTGTGTAGAAATGTAAAAACAGTCAGTTATGCCCCCCTCTCCTAATTCTTGGAAGAAATGTAGAAAGAGTCAGGTGTGCCCCCCAAATCCTGTGTAGAAATGTAGAAACAGTCAGGTTTGCCCCCTCCCCCAATCCTGTGTAAAAATGTATAAACAGTCAGGTGTGCCCCCCAATCCTGTGTATAAATGTAGAAACAGTCAGGTGTGCCCCCCACTCCTGTGTAGAAATGTAGACACAGTCATGTGTGCCCCCCACTCCTGTGTAGAAATGTAGAAACAGTCATGTGTGCCACCCCAATCCTGTGTAGAAATGTGGAAACAGTCAGGTGTGCCTCCTCAATCCTATGTAGAAACAGTCAGGTGTGCCCCACATCTTGTGTAGAAATTTAGAAACAGTCAGGTGTGCCCCCTCCCCAATCCTGTGTAGAAATGTAGAAACAGTCAGGTGTGTCCCCCAATCCTGTGTAGAAATGTAGAAACAGTGAGGTGTGCCCTCCCCATGCAGATTATTGATATGGTGGCCTTATTATATGTCACAATGTCCACCTTACAAGGATAACAGATGTGACATAGCTGAGAGGATGGGGTGTCAATCCATTACCCTACATTTGACAACAAGGCCTGGCGAACAAAGTTAGCAACCCTTGGTATTACACCAAGAACACTCTCAACCCATGTCTCATACACAAACACACCTGCCCAGGCAACAGCCGCTATGTTGGTAGTACCCTGCATATAGCCCACAGATAGTATCCATGGTGTGATTGCAGTGGACTACAGAGGGCATGACACCCTGTCCATCAGTACAATAAGCACGTACATGCAGATAGTACACCTTCACTATGTTTCCCACTGGATACCTGCAACACCTGTGTACCATCAAATGTGACCCACAAAGGACATACCATGCCTTAAACACATGCCCTGTATGGACAGATGCCACTGACACCAGGGAATACCTGTATCATGCTATCAATGTAGGTGCAGGGTCTACCTGCTGTCCATTACCAATTCCCGCCACATGAGGCCAGGACTGGCACATCTGATGATAACATTCTGTGTACACAACATGGGCCAGACACCACAGGTACAGTTCCACATGTCACTGTACATGCATGTGGGATGTGTGCACATCCCAGACAGCTTTGATGTCATGGACTAAAGAACACATACATGGCAAGCATTGCACAGCAATGGCCACATACAAAAGTTACCCAGGTGACTGGATGGTGAATAAAATATCCACCTGTGTAGGCCAATCCAGACACTACAACCCTGAGCCACACTGCAGACCATTGTCATGTGGCCTGATGCCAAGGTATACCCATCACCTAGCCTTGTATAACCTTCTGACACAGTCAACCACTACACACCCGTGAAGCAATTCACGCATGCATGTCAATACTGGCACCCTGTGTCTGTGTGTGTGGCGTATGATGCTTTCAACCACATTCACACTCACTACAACCCCCACTGGCATACTGAAGCATGCTGTCTTATGTCAGACACCTACACATACCCTTTGCCCATATAACCTCCAGATAACCCCTGTGGTGCATGTGATAGCTTCACATTACTGTATTCTGGCAAACTAACTAGTTAGGAAGTGTATTCCTGACCCTGACAAGTGTGTCAATGTGTGTGAGTCCGTGAGAGAGTGTGGCTGTGTTGATGCTGACACCTGTTCATGTGGACAGGCATGTGCACTACACCTACCGTATCACTACCATATCACTGTTGCAGATGTCACTCACCATCACATATACGTTTAGACAGCCTCTTAACATGTAAGCTATGTGGCGCATGCAATAACTGCATAGACATGTGATAGCAATGCATAGTCAGTCAGGGTTTTGGAACCCTGTACTGGTAGGTGTGTGACACAAACATGCTTAGGTTTTACTCTCCCACCCCCTCCCTGACTTACTTTGTCTCTGTCTCTCTCTCTCGCTCCCACTCTGGTGGATGTTGAGAACTACACCTGCTTTGCATAGGCAATAGCTTGTGTCTTATAAGTGATGCTCATGATCAGCTGATGGCCTCTGCATGAATTGCAGCCCTCCTCTAGCTGATTGAATGCAAAACAGCTGTGGTAACATTCCCATAGCCAATTGCATGGAAACATACTCCAATATCTAGGAACATCATGTTAGTGTTGGGCCTTTTAATTCACTGTGAGCAGGACCTAGATCTGGTGTTTGGCAAACAGCATCACAGGTGGATTTGGGATTTACCTCCAACAGCATACACTGTGGAAACAAGCCAACAGACAGGAGGGGGATGTGTCTGACATGACTACAGAATGTAAGTGTTGCTATTCTGCATTTGGAGTAATGTCGGTTTAACAGGGTGTGTGTGGATATGGCTGGTCTACATGTTTTAATACCTGTCATGACAGTGCTATGTTTCTGAGGAAACCCTGATCTGTACGGTCATCTGCAGACTGGGCAGTGTGTGGAGCCTTTTGTTTCTTGTGTTATTTACAGAACACCTATCTGAGAACTGCAGAAGCATAGTGTGAGGATTGCAGTCAGTATATGGAGACAGCCATGAGAGTTACTGACTTCATATCCCTCATAGGACATATGTCACAATAAACCCTGGTACGACAGTAAATGTATGAGGTTATCACAGCAACATGCCAGTTTTGGGCCTGTGTTTGTAGCTCCAGCCACAAGTTTGTCAACCTTAGTATATGTGTCCCGCAGTAAGAGGTGCATATGTCCTGTAAACCATTATTTATTGACATCATACCTGATAACAAGCCAGTCAGATATCAGACTGCTAGACATGTTATGTATAGTAGGGGCTGTTTCTGAGGACATAGCTTGGCCATTCTGTGGTTGTGTGTACAGTACTGGGGTCTGTGTATCTAGGGTGATTGTCAACAGTATGTGTATTGCACATACGCACCTTGGGCATTGCATAGACTGTGGTAGATGCCATTGTTGTCGGTCCTGTTCTATCTGATGTTACATGCTGCTCCAGTGTATGGTACCCTATTGGCTGACATGTCTGTTGGGCCAGACACATGTGTCACATACCACAGACAGCCATCGGACCACACAGTGCCATGACCCAGTGTATGTAGGCTCAGGGTGTGAGTGGCATATATGAGGATGGTGATTATAAGACAGTCCATATAGTGTCATTATAAGCATGTGTACCATATGTGGCTGTGGCTGTGTTTACATTGCTTGTGGGTATGCACTTTCACACAGGTGTCTGTTACTCTGTGCTGTGACATGCGCGTAGTGCCTGCTATAATTGCAGGTACACATCCATTCCCCCATACAAAATGTAGTCCAATGTTGTGGCAGTCTGCCTGTAGTTTGCACAGTGCTTTGTGATATGCCTAGCAGCCTAGTGTAATTACCGAGTGTGCTGATATGTCCAGTTATTTGCAAGACATACCACCACCATAACTGTTGTGTATTTCTGACAAAGCGGTGGGATACTGTACAGATGTATGTCACTAACTACTGGGTAGTATGTGGCCATGTGTCCCCCTGCACCACCAGGTATTATGTGCCAGGACAGACTGGCGTGTGTTCATGCATAAACTGTGTGGCCACATGAAGTCCAGTATTTATGTAATATATCCATGTAGATGGCTATTAACATCCACACTGGGAGGCATGGTCCACATGTATCACATGAAGGGGATCTGTGTACACCTTTGGACTGACCACAGAGTGCCAGACTGTCCACATATATTGGCCATATCTCTGCTGTAGTCCACAAGATCCTTACTGTGCTAGCAGTGGTACTGTACTATGATGTCCTTAGGATGTTAAACATGTTAAAAGCAGACGTGACCTCCCACTCACAACATATCTGTTAAAACCACCCCTATTACAGTAGCAACAGTCTACATATATACCTGCAATACATACATGACATCCCCTTGCACTAAGAGGTTGGGATTATTGAGGCTGAGATAGGACTCCACTTCATGTTCTGGACATATGGTGAACATATATGTATATATATTTATCCATATATCTATATAGATATATGCACATATACATGTTGACATACATAGATGGATATATACATATATATATATATATATATATATATATATATATATATATATATATATATACAAACACTCAAATATATACATATACACAGCAATATATGTCTGCACATATACAGATATAGATACATATGCACATATACTTATGGATATCTTCATATATATCGACAGTTAATTGGTATATCTGAATAGATATGAATGCACGTATAGTTATAGATATCTACATATATATCTACATAAATAGGTATATCTGTACACATAAGATGTGCATGTATATATATATATATATATATATATATATATATATACAAAGAAATCTACACATGGCCATATTTATGATGCACTATACAAATGTGTAGACATACGCATGTATGAATATACATCTTTATGTACATGTAGACATATATCATCATATGTATATGTATATATCCATAGTCCTGTCATGTGTAAACATCACATTTGTGTATACCTTCCAAGATGTATCTCACAGAATGTATCTATGTGCACATTATGATATAACAACATATGTGATGCAACCGTAATATCAATAACAAGTACTACACAATTGTGGAATTAAAGGCAATTGTTCAATACTAATCAATATGTGTATTGACAGATATATTGGAAAAACAACAGCTGCTTTCACAGTCATCATGGTGTAGTTGTTAACTGTTGTGACTATAGTGTACAGGGTCCTGGGTTCAAGACCTGCAAGGACTGCTTATTTTGTTGCTGGGGAGAACAAGGGCTACAGAGTGGTTAAGGCAGTTTTTAGCAGCTTTAAGCACGTTTGTGTGGGTTTGCGCAAAGCTAAGCGGTGCTAAACTATGGGTAAATGTACAGGCGCTTACACCATGTAGGCTTCGTTTATCAGTGTGCAAATCTGCTTAACTGTTATATTGGTGCAATGTTGATACCTGCTTAGAATGGCTTAACCCTGGTAACCAGTTTTCACCACCCAGTCCGATAACATAGCAGGGTAATGACATCTGTAATAAGTGTATGTAATGCCATGTACAATACATGTGCCTATGTGCTGTCATTACAGAAGCAAGGGGTGTGAGTGTCATGTCTGGGACACACAAGTATATGAGGCCTGTACAGCACTATTATCCATGTGAATGTGTTACATACAGGGGTAGTAATCCAGGGTACGTGCTGTCACACTGGCACATAGTGTATCATGGTGGTACTACTGTTGACAGTGCTTTCCCAGGCAAGAGTAGAGTGCTAAATGTAGTAGTGACAACAAGCACACCTGCAGGCGTAGCTGGACTCTGAGGCCTCCCTGTTGTGTCTCTGGTGTGTGAGCTGTGTCACAGTATATATCCCCTACTGGATAATTATCTGACATGTGGAATGTAAATGTAGACTACCGTCAGTACAGCACATGTTAATGAGGGCTTCCAACATGTAGTTATGACATACATATTGTTGTCAAACATCTATCTGTCGACACATTCATCCTACTGCATAGCTACTTGCCAAGCTGATGACTGTCAGTCCCTGTACAGATGTGCAGATGGCAGGTATCCAGCTGGGGTATGTACAACTGACCTATGCTTGATTGACACTGACATTATTGCCCAGCTATGTAAGAACTGGCACACATAGGAGACAACACCTTGTGAACAACACATGCTACAGGTACCTCCACTACACTACCACATTCAACAGAACATGTTTGGGTACAGGTCTCCATCACAGACACTAACCATGTGTTGTAATACATGTTGCATACATGTCAACTGGATCACCTAAGTGGCCATGTGCAGGAGTCACCCAGAGGATTGGCTGATGCATGTCACTCTCTCCCTGAGGGTCACCGCAATGGTGTCTGTCAATAGATTGCCTGCTGGTACATGGCAGGTAGCAGGATACCACTGTACACACATCCCCTACACAACCCATCTCCATGGACAATAGGTACACAGCTATGACCACCTGCAGCGATACACCTGAGTACTGACAAGTGTACGTGTTCATTACTGAAGATATCAGTGTCTGTGTGTTAGTACACCTGTACTTGGGAATTCCATGAGGGCCTTCACAACCACCGCAACACCCATTGCCATAGTCAGTTGTGGCTGCTGCTGTATGGGACATTACAAGTACCCTTTTATGCTTCTCTCCCTACTTGTTACACGTGCTTTGCAGTACCAGCACAACAGTTCTGTACAAATGGGTTGCTAGGCATGGGATACCCATTGAGTTCTGGCAAGCGTGTGTATGTGTGCGTGTCTGTATATCTGTAGGGTACAGCATTCCGAGGCCACATACTCCTATTACAATACGCATTGCCTCACAGTAGTACAAATAGTGTTGTTGCTGCCCATAGGTGAGGCATGACAATGCAACACCCTACTATGCCTGTGGCATGTGCATTAGGTGCATATCCCTGTAGTACCACTGTTGGGATATACAATGAGTTGTATTCCTGTCATGGGCAATGTGTAATGGTGGTTATGTCACAGTGTCATCATGGGTTTCAGGGAGTACAATATCCATTGGGAGATGTGGGTGCTGTGTACACTGTCATTACACCAAGGTACACCTGGTATATGTTCCATGTACCACTTTATGGTGATCACCGTCACCATCAACCATACATGTAACTGGTACCACAGTCCCGCCCAGTTATGCATGTGCTGTGTGCAGCCTGTCTGTAACACACTTTGACAAACGGTCAAGTTAGTTAGCAGCAATAGGCCCAGGTTTCTCGGATGTGTATCTGCCTGTTATGTGTCTGTTAATGTGTATATGATGGTATGTCACACTATGCATTGTCCATATACAACCATTACATCCCCCATTAGCATACTGTACATGTCTGGGGATGTTCTGCATGTAACATGTAACCTGGAACACACCTCACCCTAAACGCTGTGTGGTGTGTGCAATGAAAGCCACACATTTCAGTAGCAGTACATTCGTAGGAAGGGGTCTCGTCCCAGTGTTGCCAAGTAAGAGTGTGCGTGTATGTGGATGGCTCTCCATTAGGTTGCAGATTATACATGTCCCAGTGGTTCACCTGTCCATGTGGCACAAGCAATAACTGTTATACAAACCTGTGATGTGTTCAGCTGTACCCCAGATATATCATGGCCATGGTGTCACCACAATGCTATACCCCTCGTGGAATATGACTGCAGACCTTCCTCCTGCTGACAAATGTACACCTACAACACAAATGGATAGCATTATGGAGAACACAATCAACCAGTATTACTAACAGCCATAATGCATCATTGCTGGACAGCTACACTACCTGACATGTATGCATTAAATATTACTCCTGACAACATGTTACACTACAGTACTTTGGTACACTGTAGTACAGTCACCGTGTGCATAGGAACCATATTAACCTGTCTCTGCATCTATGTTATGGATAACAGGGATGTGGCACAGGTATTACCATATGCACAGGGTGTGTTGTTGGTTTGCCAAAGATTTGCTATGGGCCATACATTTGACACCATGTGTGTGGGTGAGGGGTGTAATGAGTTGAACTGGGCATGGTGATGCGGTGTGTGTAGGTATGGGGTTGCCCTAGGTCTGTTCGTATAGTGTGTGGGTATGTATGCACACAGTTCTGCCATGTGGCTGCCCTATACAGGTGTTTATGGACAGCTGCAGACCATACCTGTTAGGGTGTGCAGTTCACTGCCTCCGGCCATGGACACATGGTCTTTGCCTGCCAGGGGTTCCATGGACATATCCAGGTACAGGCCTCAATGTGCTATTCTCCCCTGAGGGTGACAGATGTCTGCTGGAGCCATGTCCCTCCTGGGACTAGCCAGGACCATGTGCTTATGGCCTGCTGTGATGTTGTGTGGAGAGCACCCCCCCTGCAGTGCTGGGGCTGGTACTGCCACTACGGGAGCACCATGGTTTCCTAGCACATCCACTTTGACCGCCAGCTGTTGGTTTTGCTGGCTTACATCCACGTGGCTGTCACCTCACTCCCACCACATGATCAAGCATGGACAAACTATGGTCGATGAGGGTCATCATCTCACCAGACCATCTATCCATGAGCTTGGTATAAGCACAGATGGCAGAAAACAAGAACCGGCAGTCAAACTTTTAAAAACAAAAACACAGGTTCCTTTAAAATGATGCAATGTGCAAGACGTGTAATTGATTAATTATCAACCAGCTGTTTGTATAAATTGCATTTGTAGCTTACTTTAATATGTTTCTGATTAAGTTTAGCTGATTGAGGCAAACAAAAAGCACTTTAAATCAACTTTTTATTAAATTTGTGGACTTGTTTGTCCTTCAATTCTCTTTTGGAGTTTTTCAACAGCTTGACTCTATGATATGAGTGAATGTAAAACTTTGTTCTACTATTTGGGTGGATTTATAGCTTGCTGAACCTGTGTTTTTGTTTTTATAAGCACAGATGGCACCAGACAGTTCATGGAAGTTGTCACTTACAGATGTGAAAGCAGCCCTCTGCAGCCTCAGGCCCTGTCTGGTGTAATGTTCCATATGTGCCTGCACTGCCATGACAGCCAGAAACATGTGCCTGATGGTACCAGTTGTGGTGCATCTGCCAGGGGCATGATGACCAGCGGCCCTACCATGAACACCCTGGGACATCTGCCTATGTGGTGCCCTGCCAGACATCTGGCTATGCCTGCTGTGACCAGACACAGTAGGCATGGATACCACACACCCCTGTGTACTGCCACCAACCTCCAGCTGTCCCTCCGCTATGGCCACTGGTGATGGGCTATGTATAGGCATTGAAACAGTGTGCCGGGTTGGGGTGGCTAAAATGGGGATGTCAAATGATGGTGATGTTTCAGCCCCTGACAACCCCACCTGTGCCTCAACAGTACTATCATCATCTTCGGGGTCTGTATGGACACCTACATCAGATTGCATGCAGGAGGGACCCTGACACCCTTGCCACCTGTGAGGGAAAACAAGAAAAGTACTTTAAGATCTGTACAGCATTTCATAACAGTTCACACACACACGCACACACGCACACACACACACACACACACACACACACACACACACACACACACACACACACACACACACACACACACACACACACACACACACACACACACACTCACCACCTTAATACCTACCTGACTGTGACTTTACAGACAGTCCCATGTTTATTCCCATGCGTTCTCCATCCTGCATCACACTTGGTAACATACACTCATTAATACCAGTCATTAACGTATCATTCCTCTAAATGCCTAGACAAGTGATCACAACACAAGACCTATTGTTCCATTACCTCTCTAACCTGTGTGGAGTGGTTTTACATGGCCTCACTGCTGTCATTCCGTGTTCGCCCTGTGTACGGAGCATGGCCCCTGTATGTGAGGGACTACTATGTTCACTCCATAATATCACACACTGGAGTATCATGTGTAAGTATTGCTCAGCACATGCCAGATATGCTGCCCAATCAACCTATCATGTGACAACTGTGATATATGGATACACTCCCTGGTGTTGTCTAATAATTCCCCAATGCATCTGTAGTGCTGCATATGTGGGTTGTTGGTCACCTCTCTGCTGAATGCGATATTAAAGGTATACCAGATGTCTACCTTCCCTTCCAATGCATGTTCCATGCTACAGACCTTATTATACCATCAGCTGTCCTGTGATTACATGCATGACAAGTATTCCTGGTGTGTCAAGTGTCAGTCCATGTCCATGGACTGCATGATCCTAAAGGGAAGTACTGCTGTATGAACAACCCCACAATCACACATGTGCATACATGGACACCCACACAAACACACACACATGCACACATGCATTCTACATGCATCAACCTCCCTCCACTTCACCAGATTGACCCTATAGACAAAATAGCCACCCACTGACACACACATACACGCACATGCACACACACACACACACACACACACACACACACACACACACACACACACACACACACACACACACACACAGACACAAATACAGGGAAGCTTGCACAAAGATAGTACACACAGTCCTCCTATTACCCATCTGTCAACATGCATAGCATGTGGTACACAGCATGCAGTGCAGCTATAGTCTATCCATGCTAGCAACAGTATACATGTGTGTGATGCATGTGCTTTGTTAGTAGGTGATGCCCCTTCCCCTGGATACCACTGCACCCATGTACACAGTATTGCTGTGCACCTGTTCTGCACCCTGCCATGTACTGTGCACCAAGTCTCACAGGTGCATAACCCATTGCTGAATGTGTAGTACTGTGTCAGTATGTCAGCTCTAATGCTCAAACCCCCAATGTTTTCCAGCAACACATAACTGGGATGATATGTGGACAGATGTCACTTGTGAATGCCTGATGTCTGGTTTACAGACCTCAACATCAGCGGACCATGTATGACCTATCCAAATCTATTACACTGACAACCGTCAGACCATACTGTGGCTATAGGGAGTGTACACACCCTTATTGATATGACGCACCCTTCCTTGATCTGCCATGGGACCACATCACCACATATATTAACAGTACATGAGCCCGATATGTGACATATGTCCTGTACATTCACATGCAGTGTCTACGGAATGTGTTAGGTGTGCGGATGCTGACCGCGATGCATACACTCCATGTGTGCATATGTGTGCACACCCTTATCATGATGGTTTGTTGCACCTATTGTTATGTGTACAACAGCAGTCACTACTCCTGGCAGGGGTATACTAGCATGGGCAATCTGCATTTGCCAGTGTATGTTCAGTCTGCCCTACACGTGTCCCCCAAATCTGCATGATTGAAGGTCTATTCATGTGCACATCCCTTGGTGTTCACACACTGCCATCACTATTGCTGTGGGGGTAAGGTTACGTCTGCCATAGTTCCTGAACCTGACTGTGTGCAGATACAGCCATTCTTAGCATCTTTAGGATCCCTGCTGCAGTGCGCTGGTGTGTCAGGCTGACACCCCCTACCCACCTTCAGCCTTTTTGCAGATGCTTGACAAGTAAGGCCTACACATGTGTTTCAGTTTGCAGTGTCCAATACACTGAACATCACATGTTACAGCCTAGTCCCAGCTAATAATGTGGACCATAGTAATACGTTATGCCATAGTGTAAATCGGTAGCAGATGCCATTGCACTACTGGTATATACACTGTTGATGCACTGTATATGGGTGATGTTTCACACATGTCCCTACTGTAGGCCATGTTTCCCACCATTATGTTAATCCCTGTAGACACATTCCACAATGACAGGATGTTAGTTATCTTGCAGGCGTCTGATATATACCCTTCCAATACCCCATCAAGGTGACCACTGTGATGCCATGCATTTAACAGCAACAATACATGCACATGTACAGCATGCATTCTGGGTAGGTGTGTTAGATGTGTGCATGGAATATACCATAGCCATTACATGCCCGGTGTATTGGCAAGCATCAACATAAACTATACTCACCAGCTACAGGCTGCTGCCTTGGTCGTATACTGGAAGGACCTACATAAGAGGGTGAGAGATGTGAAATCAGTGGCCACACCTGTGGCATTGCTACAGGGTGGGTGAAGCATTACAGTACAACAACAGTATATGTCCACAATACTACCATGTATGCACATCTGTTTATTACTACTATGCAGCAACAAACTATATATATGACATGTCAGATATGCATGATCTACCTGTACAGATGCAGATGCATACACAACAGTGGTCTACTGATGTACCCTGTGGCCTTACCTGCATACTCCTTAGCCAGTGTGTGGGTAGCACCCACCACCACAATGGTGTCTGGCAGTTGTTGGCTGTGTGGACGGGCAAGTGCCACGAGGCTGGAGAGGAGCTCCTCAACACAAGTCAAAGGGGGATGGATTGCATGGCCCCCCCCGTTGCGAGGTGAACCCCCCAGACTGCAGCAGCATGCCAGTGGGCATTGTGAAGCATGTCAGAACAATGATGCCGGACCTGCTCATAACTGCTGTTGTGCAGTCCAACATCATTGACCCTGTGGACTAGGTCATTTCACAAGGTGGTCCACTCCTGCTGCTCATGGGTGGCCTGGCCAAACAGGATCGAGTAGTGTTGGATTAGATAGGTTAGCACTATTTCATTTTCAGCAGCTGAATAAGATGTGAGCCGTCCATGTGACATCTTGTCTGAAAGACATAAAGATTGAAACAGGTCTGAGCAACTCATACAGCAAGGTTACCACAGTTCTTAATACACATCTCTGTCACCCCCCTCCATATCAGTGACAATAAACTGTACACACAACTCAGTAGGTATGGCTACAGCTTACCTACCAGTTGTACATATATTGTATTGTACCACACTTTGTGCTATGTGTTTGTAGCCATGTTCCCTGTGTGGACACTATCACTGCTGGCCTGTTATGGACTATTCACCTGCATGCCATTGTTAGGGCCACTATGGTTCCATATATGCCTGTGGTATGCTTGCTATGCGATTGCTGCACATCTAACATTCTGTATTATTGGGGATATCTATGTATGCTGTTGGACCTGTCCCGAGATTGTGTAGACTATTACTACCCACATATGTTCTATAACAGTGACACAATAACATGTTTAGGGAATATTTGCAGGCAGAACCATCTCTCCAAACTCATCTGCCCATGTTACCAGGCCACATCACATGTGGGACCCACTCTGGGGCCTCCTCATGTACGGGTCCAGCATTACCTTCAGGTAGAACCACCTCAGGGGATGTTGTCACCCCTGGGAGCACACACAGACATGATTCTGTCCCCTGAGGTCAGGTCCAGGGTCTGTTCCATAGCGGGCTACATCACCTTGAGGCGTCCAGTACACATTCACAAGGTCTACATGCTCATCCTGCTCAGCCTCCAGGCCAGGCACCTTCAGAGCATGTACTGCTGTAGTGAGTATCAGTGGGTGGGAGGCTTGTTCCCATGGTGTCCATATTGGGGCCCATGGGGCTTCCATATCGCAGACCACACACACCATCTAGGGTTTTTACCCACCACATGTGTCATATACCACCCCTATAGGCTGTCCTCTATATCTACCAAACCGGACCACCTCCACAACTATACCTGCCATACTTCCCCATATTCCCATTCCATACTTCACAGACAAGGGCAATGTGGTCCCTATAAGGGGTTCACATGTGATATACCTGTCTATGTTGCACACACTGTTAGCTGTATATGTCTGTGTGTATTGCTATGTGTGCTGTTCCTTCGCACATAGCATGCAGCCCTGTGGTGGTAATATAAGGGACATGTATTTACATACATATATATGTGTGTGTGTGTTTGTATATATGTAAACATGTGCATATAGATATATATTTACATATGTGTAGATATATATGATGTATATATATGTGTTTATATATATATATATATATATATATATATGTCTATCTGTGGACATAGATGTGTATATATCTATATATATATATATATATATATATATATATATATATACATATATATATATATATATATACATATATATATATATATATATACATATATATACATATACATACCTATATATGGGGTACATTCAGACATCAGGTCCACAATCTACAAAATCCTTCCTGCACAGCTGCACTGTTCTGCTTGGTACAACACAGAAATGTGCCACATACGGATATTGGGGGGGTATATGTAGGGCCAGATTGCAGGTAACCCTATTACACACCTATGGTATTTCAGCATGTTACAATACAGGTTAACCTGAGTGTTCTGCAAGTGGTGGGCTGTGGAACCCATGTGTCCATCATTATGGCATTACTTTCACCACCAGCTATTGGCCACAGTAATATACATTCCTTCCATTACACACCACACACTATATTGGCATATATCTTGTTAGCTGGTGCTGCTCTACACAGTTGACAGGTATGGCCCACTACCCACAGGGACAGACTCTAATGTCCATAGCAGTTGTTCAGCTGAGGATCATTGCAACAGCAACACCCGTTGGCACAAGTATACCATTCAACATCATGTACCCCAGTATTATGGACCAGGAACTACAGCCAATTACATGCATATATTCTTCACATACTTGTTGTGGGGATGAGGTCTGTTGTGGATAGTATCCTTGTAGGAGTTTTTTTTTTATTTTTTTTTTATTCCTTCTCCTGCTTCCTTTGTTGTATTTGCAAATGTTGTTGCAGTTCAGGAGCGGTTGTATGTTTATGGTTATTTGTCTCTTTCACTTTATTTCTCTGTGTCTGCATCTCTCTCTCTGTCTCTCTTTCTCCAGTAAATGGACTGAGCTACCTGGAATAGATTGCAGTATGGCTTTTGTGGGTGATGCTCATGATCAGGTGATGGCTTCTGCACCAATCAGTAACCTCCACTTGCTATCTGCATGCAGCCTACTGTGTAGTACTTCCAATTATAACTGTCATGGCAACCTACTATTAAAAATCCCTACATCATATGGGCGTGGCCCCTTTACCTTTCCTGTATGGTGGACATTCTTTCTGTGTGTGGGCAGCAGTGTTACAGACAACAGGTAGCAATAAGTGGACTTGGACACCAGGTTCCAGAACTACAAACAGAAAGTGAGAGTACTGCTGATGTATGCATTGTATAGAACCAGTGTTACAGGGTCTGTGTGTACATACTAGTTTACCACGGACTGCAGTCTGTCTGCATAGCTCTTAACTGTGTGCCTATCCACTTGATGGCCAGAGGTGTGCATGTTATTTTTTGTCTGTCCACCACACAGGTCTTGTGTCAGATATATCACTGTCTGTGTGTGTGTTGAGTGCTATTGGTGCATGGCTACATCCATTTGTATTTCTGACTTCATATTCCTTACTAAGGGTATGTTGCAGACTATCCTGTAACACCAGCAACTTTCTTAGTGTATGACAACACTATTTCACATATGGGTCTGTGTTCCAGCCTCTGTCCTCCACCTACATATCAGGCTTTGTCCATATAACATGCTGTCAGGGGTTGTTATGTAGTGGCCTGTGAGTATATCATGCTGTCATTCATGCCATCATTCCACTGCTGTTGTGGCACCCACACATATTGTGGAGTTGGGTCCATTTATGTGTGGGCTTCATCTACACAATACATATGTGCCCTTATGCAGTCCAGAGGCCAGTATAAGTAACAGTGGTATATGGCCCTGCATGTCACCATAACTAACCTAGGCTTTTACAACATGTGGGATATCAGGGGTAAGCTGCCTTAAGGTATCTGGATGTACATTACCATACAATTCACCTTGAGTAAGTGTAGGCCTACTGCTTCCTGCCATATAGATTGTTCTGTTTGTTAGTGTGATTGTGATGGTTTCAGTTATGCCATGTTATGTAACAGATGTATCCCATTGTGTCAACTGAAGAATTTACCCCATAGGGAGTGTTCACAGAGTGTAGATAGAGGCTGCTGGGCTATACATCTGCATTACTTACTGTTGATTGATTGTTATCCTGTGGCCCAGTCTGTCTTTACTGTTGTACTACCTGAAGGCCTTGGCCTGGACAGGAACATATGTAATCCTTTCCAGAATACTGTATTAATCTATCTATTTGATAGTTGCATTAGTCTGTTTATATGCATTTCAGAGTCTAAACAGCTATATGACATGGCATATACAACTGTAATAGTACACAAATAAAGCTTTCCCATGTATGCAAACCTGTGTGTGGTGTTATATCCTTTGACCTCTCTGTGTGTATATGTTGCAGGCAACAATTGTCATTTGTATGGGTGGCTCATACAGCGTCCAGTTGATAAGGTGGCAACTCTAGGCATAGTGGCTGTTCCATATTGTGTGCACCCTCTACATATGTATCTTCCTATACATATTTCTGTGTGTGTATGTGTAGTTACATATATGTATATATATATATGTATATATATATATATATATATATATATATATATATATATATATATATCTGCATATATGTGCCTGTGTATAAATATCTTAGGCATGCTGATTGCTTCCACATTGTACATTTCCTATGGTAGCCAGACTGTACTGCATGATATGTTACTGATACCAGCCTGACATCATACAGGTGGGATGGAGTACTGTTAACATCTTGTGCCCATGTTGTGTCAGGTCCTGGGTAGGGGATTTGCAACAGTTGGTATTGTATTGCAGGGCAGATGTGTTTGGCTGTGGGGAGGGGATATCTATATGTATAAGACATATGTTGCTTGGTCCCCCTCACCCCTATTAACGGTGCATGTGGTCATATATGTTTTTGTTATGTTCTCTTTTATATCTATAGATATATGTCTATATATACATATATAGATATATATTTATATGTACATATATATATATATATATATATATATATATATATATATATATATATATATATATATATATATATATATATATATATATATATATATATATATAATTGACATATATATATATATATATATATATATATATATATATATATATATACATATATGTAGACATATATATCTATAAATCTATGCATATGTGTGTGTATATATATATATATATATATATATATATATATATATATATATATATGTAGACATATATCTATAATGTATATATATATATATATATATATATATATATATATATATATATATATATGTATATATACATATATAGATATTTATATATCTATTTAGAAATATATATATATATATATATATATATATATATATATATATACACACACAAATACATCTACATGCTTAACTATATTTCCTGTACTGTTGAATGACTGTGCTGGATGTTATGTTTGTGAAAACATCAGGGTTATGCATATCTGACATGGCTTAGTGGTAAATCACTATGGCATGCACGGTCCTGTGATTGAGGCTTGCATAAGCTGTTTATTTTGTTGCTGGGCAGAACAAGTGCCATTGGATACAGAGTGATTAAGGCACTTTTTAAGCAGTCATAAGCGGGTTTGAGCGGAGGTAAGCACTGCTAACTTCCAGTTACAGTTTCTTGTACTGATTTAGCTTCTCAAGTGCTTAACCACTGTAGGCATTGCTTACCACTGTGCAAACAGGTTTAAACCCGCTTACTGCTGCTTAAAAGTGTTTACTCCCATTTACCCTAGTGCTAATTTCTTTAAAAGAAAAGAAAAAAGGGTTGATAGGAAAGTGGTGATAAAGGGGCACAAAGAGGGAAAGGCAGTAGGAAAAATAGCTAGGGATGTGCAGGAAGGATGTAGGGAAGGTCCACAGCTGCCCATTTCTTCTACAGCAACAGCTGTGCATATACACTGAATTTGGGGATAGATATGGACACTCAAATCCCTGAGAGAGTGGTGAGGACATCAATATGTTGTGAAGCCAATTAGAGCAGATTACATGTGTCCAGTGGACACGTGTGTGAAATGGACAGTAATGCATGGGGCAAGATTTTGTTTTGGGTACAGATTGCCCCCTTTTTTTTTTCAGGTGAGAGTGGGATGTTGGGGAGGGATAGTAGGTATATTTGGGGAGGTACGTTGGGTAGGTTAACAGACAAGACAAACAAGATGCATACAGGGGCGGTATATTACATGTGTGGTGTAAACACCTTGATGGGGAGAGGTGTTGGGAAATCAGAACCCCATGAGCCCCCTAGTGGAAACAGTGGGACAGAGGTCCGCACCCATGGGCAGTCATCACTGCACCTACACAGCCCCAAAGGTGGCTGTGCTGGGGTCTGAGCCAGGCTGACCCTCTAGTCGTCAAACATGGCCCTTGAGCTGCTGTAGCAGATCCCAAAACTGCTGGTTGAGCTCACTACACATCACAATCTGGACCTGGCGACGTGTGACAGGTTCCTGTCCATGGCCACTCCAGGGGGGAGGTGAGTCCCATCCCCTGATGTGGTTCTAACCTAAGGTGGTCTGAGGTGGGACAGGTGGGTCCGCTGGGACTCACATTCCAATACAAGCTATGGTATTTATGTTTTATCAACATATGTGGGTTAGCAATAGTCAACACATTCCATAATTGGGTATAACAGCATGCATAGATATTCCCAATAATCCAGACACCAGATATGGAACAGTTACATAGCAAACAGAACACATGCATATATGAGACCACAGTGGTAATTACAACAGCATGCAGGTGCATTGATGGCACCATGCCACCATGGTGGAAGTATTTCAACATAGCACATGCATAGAAATAGATTTAAATAATTATCAAAGAATAGGACATATGTCCCAACATTACAGTTAAGTCACAAATAGCAATTGAGTTGGGTATTTAGTTTATTGTCGCAGATATGGTTGGGGGGGAGAAAAAGATGTCAATTAACACCTAGTATATTCCTGTAGTTGCATTATTTTCCTAGTCAGTGCTGTTATCTGTACCTTACAAGTATTAGTACACTACCCTATTGCCTTACTTTGGACAGTGGTATGGCTGTCAACAACGATATACATGAACTGGTTTTACCTGCAGTATATACCTCTTACCTGGTATACATGTGGAGGTATTGTTTGTTAACACTAACTAACTATTTGTACACATACTCCCAGATTCCAGGTTGATGTTATGCAAATACCTGTCCATCTCTTTTTGCACAGACTCTGGCCATGTCTTGACCACATGCAGGTGAACCGGGACATGTTTAGACTCTTGCCCTCTTAAACCTTGAGTGACTGACAACACTCTTATACAGGATTTCCTAGACAGTTATATATGCTGTATCTGTATGCAGCCTACTACCACTCCCAGGATTCGGACCATGGCTGTATCTGCTCAAAATAAAACACTGTCCAGCACAATTGTGTGTGCTATATAAATATTGCTGTATATCTCTTATCTGATTTATGTCTATAATTCTCGTGTGGTTTTACATTCTGACCTTGTATTACAACACTCATATACAGGATTTCCTAGACAGTTATATTATGTAGCACAGTGTGGGTGACAGTGATGAGTAATACCTTATTATTCAGAACAACTGCAACACTAACAGTGCCATACAATACCAGAGTAAACAGTACCAGTACAGGGTGTCAATATTTTATTTCTAGGCACAGTGTTCATATCTGACAGATCTGTGGGAGCAATGTTTGTTAGCATTGCCTAAATGTTGCCACACAAATTGCCAGATTCCATATTAGTATTATGCACATACATCTCACTCTGTTTCTATGCACACTCTGGTCTCAGCTTGACAACATGGGGGTGTAGATGGGACATACTTAGCTTATTACTCTCATAACAGTTTGGGGAGTTTCTAGAGTGACAGGTTTGTTCTTATAGATGTGTGACAATCAGTTGTATTTCTTGTTTGCTGCCTAAACATCTGGGTTCATCCCACTGATTTTCCATGGTGACAGGGTGACAGGCAGCAGATATGGGCCGATTTACTGGACATTCTGGACAGTTGTGGGGTATGAGTCTGTATGCAGCCTACTATGACTCCCAGGATTCGAACCATGGCTTTGTGTGCTAAGAATACAACAGTTCACGTCTCAGTTGTGTGTGCTATTTTCATTTTGTTGTTTGTCTTTTCACTGTTTTCTGTCTATGTCTCTCTCAGTTGTACTAAATGACCTCTGGAGATTACACCAGTCATATACAAACATTCCTACACAATTTAGTTATGTTGCACAGTGTGGGTAACAGTGCTTAATACAATAACAGTGCTTAATACAACAGTACTATTAAGTGATTGCAAATCTACATTACCATATGATACCAGAGTAAACACATGCAGTCCAGCAGTTTGACCTTTATTGTCAGGCTATTATGCTTTTATTTACATACAACCTGCCATATTCTCTGATGTATGCAGTACTTGCCTTAAACAATACAGGTTTTATACAGGCAATTAACTTACTTATACTTTTTGATTTATTTCCTATGACAGTACATGCAAGAGTATTACTAACCTGCCTCATGTCGCAACCTCTCCAAGCGACATCCATGGGCCTCCTGGTTCACAGCCTGCTCACTTGCCGCTGTGAAAGACATAAGAGGAATATTTATCCATACCTATCCATAATATACATGAGCTGGCGAGTATTAAACAGGTAGTGGAATGATACACATAGCTGGGACCTCACCAGTCCTCTTAGCCTCTTGGATCCACTGATCCAATAGATTGCCCTTTCACTGCTTCAGTTCAGCATAGTGATGCCTGACCTGCTCATCAGTTTGGGGTATGCAAGTGGCACTGGTGAGGTCACGGGCAAGACAGTCCCAGGCTTCTGCTTTATATTGAGAACCCTGGTACTGGCCCTGCAGCAGTCTCTGCTCATGGTCTTTGACAAGTAGTCCTGCCATGACACTGGACTCCTGGATGCCCCAGCACTGCACCCAAAAGTGCAAACCCTCTCCCATTCCAGGCATGGTACCTGCAAGGGAAGCTACAATCAGTTATGAGATGTATTCCCACCTGTTGGGTTTAAATAGGGCCGATTTCCCACACTTTGCCGTGATTGGACGGTTTTGAAAAGGCTAAGCTATGGGCAAACCTGCTTATCTAAGATTGGCATTGTTTAAAGAGGTATATCAATTGGCAAATTGAGTTAGCTGGCCTACACATTGCTTACACCTACTAAGCTGGGCTGTGCAATGCTTAACTTTGCTTAATATTTAATTTGCATTATATTTGCTTTTTGGCATTGATTTATTATTCATTACATGTTATATATGTGTCTGGTATCCATGATTCATGTGTACATACACTGTATGGGGGTCCTTGTGTTCATTAGGGGACTTCAACACTTTATTACAATTACACCTTACATCTTGGCTTGCTGCAGTACTCCAGTTCACATATTTATGTTATGTAGTAGGTTATACAACATACAACTGTATATAGATTTGTTTCACATATTCAGTTTGATTTTCCTATAGTGAGGATTTGTTTGGTGATATCTCACTCTTATTTACTGCTGTGATGGCTTAGTGGTCAACTACTGTGACAGTAATGTATAGGGTCTTGGGTTCAAGACCTGCAAAGGCTGTTTTTTTGGTTTCTGGCCAGAACAGCGGCTGTTGCATACAGTATGATTAAGGCACTTATAAGCACTTGTAAGCAGGTTTACATGGGTTTGCATGAGAGTAATCTATGCTAGGCTCTGGTTAAATATGCTTACAGAGTATTAGCTTCAATATTGCTTACCTTGTGTGCGCATAGCTAAACCCCATGCAAATAGGCATAAACCCACTTACTAGTGCTTAAATATGCTTACTCCTGCTTACTACTGCTTAATAGTGCTTACACTTGCTTACTACTGTTTGCTCCCACTTACCACTGCACTAATTTAGACAGTAATATCTAATGGTTCTTGGGAAGGTGGGGGATTTGGAAGCTGTTGGAATTATCATTCATTACACATTTTACCTTCCATTTGTATCACTGATTCCTGTGTACATATACTGTATGGGGCACGTGTAATTATCTGTGGACTTTGCAACATTATGACACTGACACTGCACATCTGCATTTACTGCAGTACTCCAGTTCACAAATATAAATTATTTAGTAGGTTATGCAACTAAAAATATTGGTCATAAAGTGGTTCGACATGGAAAACGGGATGTGCTGCAGTGGGGCTCAAACCGTGAATGACTGCTCATAAGGCAAATGCTCTGCCACTACCCTATTGCTGTACTGGTTCATTTGCATATATCTTGCTTTTTATCCTCTTCTGCCATTTAAGCTGCATTAAATGTAACTAAGCGATAGGCAATCCCATGCACCTACAGTTAAATTTAATCTGTTTCATAAAAAAAAAATCTTTATTTTTGTTGTTTTAACTTGCTCTTGAACATGTGGGGGATTTTGCTGAAGGGGATGTGTACACCTATGAGCGGTCTCGCTCATTCTTTTATGCCTTGTCTGCTGTTCTTCATTGCAGGGGTGTGTATAATCTGAGAGCTCTGCTCTCACACACCCCCTGCACTCTTACACGTTCCATGTAAGATTAGGAGCTCAAGCAGCACACCTTCATTAATATGCATGGCACGCTGCCATTCTACTCCTAAACGGCCACTTCCATGCAGGACTAAGCTAGTCCTGCACGGAAGGATAGTGAATCCGGGGGTAACTTATTCTGTGCAAACCAGCCCTGCAACACTGCACAACCATCAGCAATCTGGATAATACATAGCTAAGAAAATACACCTGTCAGGCACGTTTCTCTGTAGCACAATGTGTAAGTGCAGTGACATTACAGAAAAAAGACAGCAGATGCAAGATTTGAATACACTTAGCTGATAATTTTACAGAGTGTGTTCTGAGTACATATTTAATCACATTTTGTAATACCATTGTGTTGCTTAAAATTAAATATTGTCAGTATTGCTAACAACATGTCAGCTGTTGTCTATCCAATTTCATATTATTTATTAACTACAAGTCTGATAATATCTTCCACAAAGTACATTTTTGAAGTTGCAATGAGATATGAGAAGGATGAATGTGACATTTGAATACACTTCTTGTTCTCTTCATTGCTACATATACCCATTGATTGCATTTAATTTGCTGTCAGCATTTTTTCTCTATCATATTTTTCTTTTTCTAATGCCTTTTTCATTTGCTCTCCACTCAGCAGTGCGCAAACACAGTTCACTGCCTAAGGAAAAAAAGTGAAACATTTAGTTTAAGCTGGCTTATGGAACAAATATATACCTCGTGTCAGTGTGTAGCCCTCAGCATCATGGATAGTAATGACTGCAGAGAATGTACCTGACAGAGGTCCATATTTATGGCATAAGGTGCAAATGAACTGACGTAAGAATAATGACAATAATGCAATGTTCGAATCATGTTTAGAAATTACATTTCCATTATCGACAATATGTAAATATTTTTTTTTAAATCTGCATTTACTGTCCACTTGGCAGCATGCAAGCATGATTCACTACCTAAGGAAAATAGTGAAAATTTCAGTTTAGACTGCCATATGTAGCACAAACAAACCTGACAGTATTGCTTGTCCGACAGCACACTGGATAATACTCATACACTTGTCATGTGACTTTCTTTGTGACACAAGGTGTAAATGAAGTGAACTGAGAGAACTAAGGCATATGATGCATAATTCAAATATTATTTACAGATCACATTTCAGTTACTCAGAATATGTATTTTTTTATTATTATTATTTTTAATCTGCATTTGTTGTTCACTTGGCAGTACCCAAACATGGTTCACAGCCTAAGGAAAAAGGTAAAAAATTTAGTTTAGGCTGCCTTATTTTGTGCAAACATGCCTGGCAATGAACCACTTTCATCAGCATGCGGGACAGAGTACTGAGTAGAGAAATTCCAACTATCACATACTAAAGATATCTCTGTGCCTCAATGTATAAGTGAAGTGAGTTTAGAAGAAGAGCAAATATCATTAAGGGTTTAAATCCATCTAAAAGTCATTCCTCCAAAGGCTGCCAGAATCTCATTTCTCACAACATTTTGATTAGGATTGTAAAAATAAGCACACATGATAATTTCAAATATGTTTATTGCAAGCAATATATCCGTAATGTATGCATAAGAAACGTTTTCTTTTTAGCAGATATCATTAATGCTGTGCATATAACCTCAAGCTAATGTGTGAACAATTGCTTAAACATGGTAGTGATGATATTTAATATAAAATTCACTTGTATATATATATATATATATATATATATATATTTATGATGGGCACAATACTTTTGTTACAATCATCACATATCCCAGCTATGTGTTTAGGCACTTATGTCTTATGAAATATGTAGGTAACATAAACCAGCCTGTATTACTCAAGTCATTCATCTTCATCCATCTGAAATATATTTACAAACAAAAATACTGATTTTAACATTAGGATTGCATTCCCATGACTAATCAAAATCATACACATACAGGCTTCTCTAAATTGCATCTCTATTCATTCTGAAATTAGTATATCTCTAATTTGAATGCTGAAAATGTAGTTCTCCTGTAATGTCAATTAATAATCCATGTTTCAATTTTTGCATGCTTTATCTTATGGGTTCAATTCCCAGCTGGTACAACAATATTTTAATATTGTGTAAGTTCCAACATCACAATATGTCACAATTCTTCCTATTTCTCCTTCCAAACAGCATTAATTAAAAGCCATGACATTAAGCATGCCATTGTTGAGCATTAGAGCATGTCATTGTTGAGCATTAGAAAACATAGCAAAGCTCAATGGCATGTTTCACACCTTTATTGCTATATGATATAAGTAGTGCTAATGTCTCTGGCAATGAATCCACATGCTTTCTTTTGTGCAAATGCAATTGGCAGGGCTGTGAGTCTGTGCTCATAGTCAAGGCTGTGCATTTGTACTCACAACCAGTTACATCTGAGGTATGAAATGGGAACTAAATCAGGTATATCTTGTAAGCTTGACTTTTGCAG
This sequence comes from Protopterus annectens, assembly GCF_019279795.1. Taxonomy (NCBI): domain Eukaryota; kingdom Metazoa; phylum Chordata; order Ceratodontiformes; family Protopteridae; genus Protopterus; species Protopterus annectens. The sequence goes on from NC_056748.1 coordinate 464,879,209, forward strand.
ACATGACAGTGATGAAGGGAATGGTGCTAAATTTAGAGCACAAAGGTGGAGAGTTGAGGAGTCTAGGATATTTTTGGCACTCCTTGTGAAGCACTATAGCCATCGGCTGCTAAAGGGGATTATACTGGGTCTCATTATAAGGCTGAGGCTTGGAATAGCTTATCCAAGGCTTTTTCCAGTGGAATGGCATTCTACACACTTGGGAACTATGCTGTCACCACTAAAGTGACCTTAAGAAGTACAAGCTGGATCTTTTGCAAGCACCCCACAGTTGAGTAAGTATACTGACCCATAACCTGTCTATGATATGGCATTAATTATCTAGCCAGCCAACAAAATTACTCATTATGCTTTCATATATATTTCTTCTCTTTTTGTAGTGTAGAGCTACAGAGGAAATAGCTGTAAACTGTAAGGAACACTAGAAAAGATTAACTTGCCTTAAAGAGGCACAAAGTAAGTATGACTCAGGTCCAAATGCAATCCAGAAAAGTATTTTGAGTCCCACAATCACTAGTATCATGAGCAGGCATATCCTTCCCCAATAACACTTATGCCTTGTATTAGGTAATGGGAACACCAAGTTAACTTGTGTGTGGGTTCAATACCTGGAAGTAAAGGAGCATTTTTTTTTATTATAGGATAGTATTCCTAAAATATTAACAGCAATAATATGTCTGAAAAAATCAGATGTGGTAATTGCAATCATTACATTTGAATGCATATATCCTATCTACCATGGTAAATAAAGGCCTTTTTTTCTTATATCCGAGCAGTGAGGTTTTTCTATCATATGACACATTCATATGGATGTGGCAAGGGGGTACACTACTAAATTATCATAATTGTTGTTGTACTACCCAAAAAACTGTATTGAATATATAAATTAATATAATATACTGTGGATCTAATTAACATTTTTTGTCTCCCCTTTCTCTCTCTCTCTCCTTTTCATGTTGGGGGTTTTAATACATTATCATTCTTCTATTTGCATATTGTGCTTTTGAAAACAGAATGACCAACAGCACAGAAAGGTAGAATCACCACTGCAGCTCAGCTCACTAAATCTCCACAGGTGGCAGCACAGGTTCCTAGCACTTCGGGTTCATATCCTGCCAGCATTGTCTTTACAGCCCCTGCCCTACCTGCTCCACATATATCAGGTAGCTTTACCCATTCTGCTGGTACAGTGGTACTCTCCAGGAGCAGTACCAGTGGTGGTAGTGATAGCTGGTGGAGGATATCATAGTGATCAGCCCAGTGCATCTATTGGCAGGGATGAAAAGGTTCTGCATCAGATATCTAAAACAAAGTTACTTCCAGCACTGACCTAGGCAGCTGATACAGAAGAGTGATGACAGTCCCAAGGATTAGATTTTTCAATGTTCTCAAGCTGGGCATGCATGTGCTTCTGATGCCCCCTACCTATCTCCAATCATGGTGTTTCCCAACCTTTTGTCTCCATCACATCCCTGTATGTTTTGTATGTTGTGTGTCTGTGAATGCTTCCTATCCTGCCCTTCCTACCTGACCCTTTCATTCCCAAACACTTTCCACAACATTCCTTTCTCTCCCAAAACATAAAATAATAAAAAAAAATAAAAAGTTGTCACTTGTCCCACAAAAGGTATGCCCCATACATAGCTCTCCACTTCACAGGTGTCTCATCTTGATGCAATTGATTTGGTTCAATTGGCCAAACAACTTTATTCTGTTGTTGTCATCCATCACTGGTGTGGCAACACTCTAAAGTCATGAAATTGTATTTACAGTTGTACATTTATGTTGTGAAAAAGTGGATAGCTATGGTGTTCTCCCACCACCCTTCTGCAAATTCTTATATTCTTTCCCCTGTGTCCTACCCTCTGCTTGCCAACCCCATTTTCACCACTGTCCTATCCAACCCTTTTTCACATGTATAATATGGTCAAAAATAGATTCACATACGAAACATGCATGACCAGAAATGGCCAATGGAAAAGTCTTCACTTTATCCATGGCATTGATGCAGAGGTTGGCATAGCAAAACAATGCCAAGTGATGGCGAATGCTGTTTAACTGTGTATTGCAAAAGCTGATGATTTCAGTGTAATCTGTAGTGGTCCAGTTACTTTTAAGCATATTTGCTTAAATCTGCTGTTCTATTGGAATACAGAGTACAGGCAGACTAAACACAGTATTGTAAAACAACAATTTAACAGTTTTTAGACTGCTAGATGTAATAATGTAAGAAGTTACCATGTGTCATGTTGAGATAATCACCCTGTTTATAGACTAATGTTTTTGCATAGTGTCATAGGTTCGATTACAGCTCTAAGGGCTGGATTCACGAAGACTTGCACAGAGACTTAGAGTAGAGTAAGACTCCATGCAGCCATCATGTCCGACGAGCGATCCAGGAACACTCTGCAGGGGCATGTAAGAAAGCTCCTAAAACGGCTCTTAGACGGACAGGGCTGGGATATGCAAATTACCTCGATTGCGGGAGAAAGGCATGCAAATGAGGTAGATTTGTGATTCAGGAAATCTGAACCTGTCCGAGTAAGAGCAGTGTTATTTGCAGAAATGTACTCAGTTGACAACTGAGTTCCATTCTGCAAATAGCAAAACGGAGCCGTGACAGCTCCAAATAAAGGTTGCATCCAGTGCAGGAAGCATGCCAATGGCCAAATATACGGCCATTGGAAATGTTTCCTGATGCAATATGAAAATAATTTTTTTTTTTTTCGCCTATTTCCGATGTTTAAGTATAGTGCAGTGCAGCGCAAACGGGCTGCGCTCTAAAACCCAGAATACTAAAAATTAAAACCCACAATGTGGATTTTATTGAAATTGTTAATGTACAATGCAAGGGAATGGCAGGCTGAAGACAACATGGTCACCGAGTAGAGGTTGCTAAGGGGGGAAGCTAAGTCTAAGAGATGTAATCAAGCATTAGTAGGCAATCCTATGCAAAGGAGGGTTAGGATAGTGAATCACAAATTTACATAGCGAATGAGCACAGTCAGTGGAGTGTAGGAGTAGGATAAGGGGAGTAACAGAGTAGAAGATAGGTGACATCATGAGTGGGGTATGTATGAAAGAAGTGAAACTCATTGGAGCAGAGTGGCATGTGTCAGCTGTCATTTACACATCATGGAAAGAGGTGTGTCAACAGGTAGGCTAGGGAAAGGCAATAAATGGAAGGTGTATGCCATGGATAACACCAAGGTTTCTTGCTGAGCATGCATGCATGCGTGTGCGTGCTAGTAAACCCAAGTAAGACAGAGTGCACTCGTGTAAGCGTGAGTGCGTGCGTTTAAGCCAGAGTAAGCATGTATAAGGCTGTTTAAAGAGTTTTAAGAGCGATTGCGCTGGTGTGCGCGCATTATAACCCAAATAAGCAAGTTTTAGTCCGTGTAAACATGTGTGCATGTGTGTTAGCTGCTGTGCGCGTGTTTGCGCTTGTGTGCAAAGCGTTCCCCCCTGAGGAAACAGAAAGGAAAAAGGAAGCACAACAAATAGTAGGAAGCTACCATGGAGTACTAGCATAGCTAGCAGGTGAAAACAATCAGAATCAGGCAATTACACAGGCAGTACACTAGCCCAGCCCAGCCTAGCACTAAAAACTCTGCAAACAACAGTCCATTATGTTTCTTACAACAGACACTGCAGTAAACTAATAGAAGTGAAAACTGAAAAAGCTTTACTGAGACAAAGAAATGTTAGGGGCTGCCATTGCTGTTATAAGGCGACATATGCAACATGCTGAGGGTGGTGACAATGGAAATGCTGCTGGACAACCCACAGTGAGGAGACAGAGAAGAGTATACAGGCCCAGGGTAACCTACCAGGGGCTACATGAGCTGGAGATAGTAAAGCGCTATAGAGTGGACAGAGACCTCCTGCAGCAAATTGTTGAGCTGTGCAGGCCACACCTCACACACAGAACCAACAGAGGGGAACCCATCCCAGTAGAAACCAAGGTATATGTTGGCCTAAGAATATTAGCAACAGGTACCTTCTAGAGACCAACTGGTGATATGATGAGGATATCACAGGCATCAGCATCCAGGGTACTACACCGGTTCCTGGATGCCATGTCAGCACATGTCGGTGATCATGTACATTTCCCCAATTCCCATGAGGTATTGGCCAGCAAGATGTGTCTCTTCCAGCAAATAGCGAAATACCCTTAGGTAGTGGTGCAATAGACTGCACGCATATATGCATCAAAGTACCATATGGCGAGTGGGGTAGGGTCTACTTCAACCGCAAGGGCTTCACCTCCATCAACTGCCAGGTTGTGTGTGATGCCCAGGGCATAATACTGAATGTGTGTGCAGGCTGCCCTGGAAGCTAAAATGATTCCTATATCTGGCATCTGATGCAGCTGTACCAGACATTTGCCAATGGGGACATCCCACATGGTCATCTAGTGGGGGATGCTGGCTATGCACTGGAGCCGTGGCTGATGACACCCATCAGAAACTCACACACACCTGAACAGGAACGCCATAATGAGGCACGTGCACAAACACGTAATGTAATAGAGCGTGTGTTTGGGCTGCTCAAGTCATGGTTCCGGTGCCTAGACACATCTGGTGGCGCCTTGCAGTACTCACCAACTACATGTACCCAAATTGTCATGCTATGTGCTATGCTACATAATATGATCCTATGAAAACAGCTGCAGCAGGACCAGCATAGGCCTGGGCCAAACAGCCCCCCACCATTGCCATGGCCATCACAAGCAGAGCGTGACTTGGAGAAGGAACAACCTGAGCCTGCCCCAGTAGGCAGAAGGAGGCGTGCCCAGTATGCTTTGGCCTTGGCAAAGAGGCAACGCATAGCATATACACTGGCTCAGTAGGAACTCTGGAAATGATACCTCTCTCTGACTCACACATATAGTAAAAGGGATGCCTAAGTTGACACTACCTGCTTTCAAACATGTACAGGGAGTGTAGTATGTGCATCTGACATAAGCAGCCCTGCAGCACCACGTAAGGCATGATTGCCATGTGTTAAGCAATATAAAGCAGTGCTAAACAGCATTTACCACCATGTAGTATATGCAAACAAAATTGCACACACCAACTAGCACAACTGTGGTCAATGTTGAATAATATTGGGCAATGTCCAGCAATGTTGGTGAATATTGAGCAATGTTGGACAAGCCTGGTCTAAGTAGGGCATAGCTGAACAAAAGCCAACATGCTCATATTTGCTTAACTGGCCCTTAAGCAGTCTGGTCTGCTCAGTATGAAAATATAAAGCAGTGATGGGCCGCGAACCCAGGATACTGTGCACTACAGTCAAAGTACTGCACCACTAAACCATGACAGTATTGCAGTGGTCAGCCTGTATGAAGGAATGTTGATAAGTCTATGCAAAGTATCTCATGGAAACCCTGCAGGCACAGCATAATCCTTGTTGAGTTATGACACAAAGGTGAATCCTGCAGTAAGAACAGAACCTGACTTCCATCACACACAGTATAAATGTTAATATTGGTCATGTTCACACACATCAACAAATGTAGTGGACCTCAGATAGCAACATACTGAAAGGTCACACTGGGCATGCTCACACACTTGAATAAATGAGACAAATGTCAGGCAACAAAACACGGAATGGCTGAACTGGGCATGCTCACACACTTAGGCCATGTCTGAGTACAGCAGTGGGCTACGCATATCTGGCAGTTGCATGTGTTAAGCCAGGAGCCTGTCACTATACAGCAATCCGCCCTGTGCACACAGTTATATGACAATAGACACATCTATAATATAGTGGAACCCTGTCATAATCAAATATGTTCTGCAGATACCGAAGTTGTTCATAGAAACTGGTAAAGCAAAGACGATAAAGACCAGTGAACAGAGTCACCAATAAACATTGTGCATCTTGAACATTAGCTGAGGTTCAGAGGTCGATACTAGGCTATCTGCCCTAGGGCATGTACAAGCCTAGCCAGAGTGTGTTTGGCTTTCGCAACCCTGTCAGATTACTACACTGTGTGTGTGAATAGTAGGTCACACAAGATAGCCCATGTATGTTTAGGCTAGTGTGCCTCTGTCTAGCAGAGACACAGAAGATATCCCAGGGGTAAACATATGATCACCCATACAGTCATCAAGAAGTCCCCTGTAGGTGGTCAGTGGGTGGCTCTGCCTATGTGAAACTGGGATTACATTCTGGAGTGAGTGGAGCCTCTGTCCCTCCAGCATGTCCTATTAACATCTGTGCTGAGGTATACGTCCCTGGAGTGTGTAGCTCCAAGGGAGTTCGATATCCTGAGGTGGAGCATGTCCAGTAATTCTGGGTTGGGTATATCTGTAAACAACAGGCACACATCATATCTGAGTAGGTGGTAAGCGACTGAGTAGAGCTGGAGTTACTGCATCCGAACTGTGCAGGGCATCTGTGTGAGTCCCTAGATCTGCATGGTGAGAAACTTCTGTGGCCAGTAAAGTTGCTGCAGGTGTTGGGTAAGGTACACCCCAAATGTGGCATTGTAACCAATCATGGATGTGATGAGTATAGGGGCACACTGACCTCACTCGATCTAGATGTGAAACCATATGGGATAAGGTGGCCCACATAGAAGGTGTGTCCAACCACTTTGGCAACGTGAATGTCAAAGGTGACAGTACGAACAAGTCATGTCCCAAACCCCTAACAACTCCTACCATATGTAATGGAGTACTACCTATGTGGTAATGTGTGGGCATGTTGTTATTCCCAAAGGGGATGACTATGCAACTAATGGTATTTAGCTGTAGGCCATGGCTCAGGCACCAGTCATCCATCTCTGTGAGACCCTGTTTGAGTATGCATGTGGCAGCTGGAGAGTTGATCATGGCACCCAGTTTGTAGTCAAGTGCAAACATGTTCAGCCATATTCCCCCTTTGGTAGCCTGTATGTCAGACAAATATATACTGAACAAGAGAGGTCCCAGGATCGAGCCGTGTGGGATGCCACATGTACTGGTGTATAGTCAGACATGGCACCTGCAATTCTGACCATGTGGGTGCTATCCCTGATCCAGATATCAATCCATAGTGTGAGATATGTGTCCATATCGACACTGGTGAGCCTATGCATAATGGCCCAGTGGGTTATTGTGTTGAAGGGTTTTGCAAGGTTCAGGTAGGCTGTGTGGACAACCGTCCCTATGTCGATGGACCCGTTAGCCGTTTAAAGAATACAAACAGGTTTAAGAGGCAAGATCTGCCCACGACAACGCTGAAATGTGTAGGACACAGTGTCTGTAGGTTCCCGATGTCTATGTGTATGAGTCCCATGACAATACACTCCATAGCTTTGCAGAACAGGCTAGTTAGGCTTATAGGGCAATATTGTCTGTGGTCCATTGTGGCACCAACTCTGTGGAGTGGGACCACTGCCGCTGTACGCCATTCCTTGGGTACATATCCTGTAGTAACTCCGATATTGAACAGTGATGTAATGTGAGGGTTATGTCTGTCATGAAGCTCGTGCAAGATGCAGGCTGGGACACCGTCTGGTCACATTGATACTGTGATGTACGCTTTGGGGAGGGTAGCACTCACCTGTTACTGTGTGATGTCAGGGAGGTTATACTCTGTTGGGATGGATAGTGGTTCCTTAGGGGGGATGGGGGGAGACATCTGCACTGAACCAGTTTGCCAGGATGTTGGTAATGCCAGTGGGTTCAGGGTAGGTTTTGTCAGTATGCAGTAACTCACAGCATATCAGTGAGTGTCCACCCAGGTTCCCGACATAACTGAAGAAGGCCGTGTGATAGTCCTACGTGTCTGGTGCAATTGTCTGGTAGAAGCGGCCCTTAGAAAAGTTCATGAGTGATCATAGCTGTCTGCTAGTACAGATCACAGATGCCTTCCCAGTCTGGGATTGTGCTCTATCATGTAGTAGCTTCCTTCTGACACTGTACAGCTTATTAATGGCTGGGGTCTACCAGACAGGTCTCCTGCCATTGGAGTAGTGAGTCCTGCTGTTATTTGGAATAGCACAATCCATGCAGTCCACTAGGTGTCCATAGAATGTGTATGTAAAGGATTCAGCAGTGTGAGCCATATTTGCCACTGTCTCAGGGTCTCTGAAGGATACCACCTTGCTTCGGTGAAGTGAGACGTTGGCTCATGAGAAGTTCACCAAGATTACCCAGGATGGGTGTGTGGAGGGTATATGTATGTCCAGTAAGATACATGTATGTTCTGACCTTACCAATGAGGGGTATATCGCTGATGTGGAACATAGAGTCCCCATGTTGGTGATGATCAGGTCCAATATGTATTCCCCCTTGTGGCTGTGCTGACTGGTTGTGCAATAGCATATGAGTCTACAAATTGTAGCGACTGTTGGGTGAGGGTGTTGGGGCTTGAGTAGTATCCCCAGTCAGTATTTGTGTATATGAAGTCACACAATGTAATGGTGTTTGTGGAGACCTTCATATTCTCCATAGTTCCCATGAAAGCCGAGTGTGGTTCCTGAGTTTGGGAGGGTGATCTGTAGCAGGCAACAAACTGCAAGGCAGTTTTGCACAATGGTAGTTGTATATGTATGGTCTGTGATGCTTTATGCAGAGCTACTAACCCTGAGGTGTGTGTATCTGTGATGTATATGGATAGTCCCCCTAGTTGTGTTGTCTGTTCCAAGTCTTGCTGTCAGACAGCATGGTATGAAACATAACCTGGTAGTGCTGGTGTGCATAAGCAAGCCTGAACCAGGTGTCTGTTAGTGCACAGATATCGCTATCCTCCATACTGAGGAGAGTCCTGAGTGGCTGCAATATGAGAGTAACACATCTGGTGTAGAGCAGCATTACCCTTAGTTTCATTTAACCTGTAATGTCAATGGAGGTGGGTTTGTCTTTTGAGCCCTGCTTAAAAAAGGCACTATGGTGGTAGCAAGAGCCTTAGCCAGCATTTGAAAGTCCAAGGGTGACAGGGGCAAGCTGTCCATAGTGAAGCTACGTGGCATGTTGAGCATGTCACCATAGGCTGACAGACACTGTATCCTCTATGAATGAAACAAATTTGCTATGCAACTGTTAAACATGATATGTGTGTCTGTATACTGTGACATCATAATTGGTGGGTGTAAGATGCTAGACAAGGTCAGGGGTCATACTGGCCTGGGCTACATGATCAGAGTGTTCCTCCATGTATCATGCCATGTGGTCCAGGGAGTAACGTCTGAGGTTTTACGCACCAGCATGGACAATGATGGTGCCAGTCCTGTACTAGCTTTGGAGTGACCTGACTGCCTGTGTTATGCGGCAGATCCTGGCACCCGACAGACAGCCTAAAGTGACTATTCCCTTGTTAGGGCTGGTGAGTGGTACGTCAGTGTGTCTGACAATAAGTGTCGCCTATTATAAGTGTATTAGGTGTGTTGTTTAGCCCGAAGGGCAGTGACTGTGTGGCACACGACATTGTGAACTTTGTGATATGTGGGTATTGTAGTGGGGTAGCAGTTGTGTGTGTGTCTGCTTTAGAGGTCTCTGCTGCTTAGGCAGAGTACATTTACAGCATCCGAGTATGCCTATGTGTGATAATGTGGTTTGAGTGCTGTTGCTAAAGGATATGTGAGACTGATATGTGGTGTGTGTGGTTACCTTCACCACCTGATAGACTGTGCCAGTCATGGGTCAAGAGAGTTCATCACCCTGTATGTCTGTATAGGTGCATCTCACACATATATCTGAGTTTGTCGGGGGGAGGAGAGGGTTGTCTGTATACATGAGGCAGATGTGACATTGTGTCAATATCACAATATCCACCAGCTGGACTGGAGAGTACACAAGAAACTGACCCCTGGACATGCCAGGATATTATGATGACATACTCTGTAGCCTGATCACAAAGGAGCAGTTGGGTGTTAAGCATGTAAAAGAGTATAACAGGGATTAGTGCTCATGTTCGTTGGTGTTTTGTAAAGAGTAGCTGAGAAGGAGTCCAGACTGAATCATGACACCTCCTTCAGCTATGTCATAAATAGCAATGTACACCCATATATGTCCTGAGTCAGGGCCAACTGTACCTGACTGACAATGCCGACATCATGACAGACATGCCCATATGTACATACCCACCTCCCACTGACAATAGTCCATATCATCATACCAGAAGATATCACATGTAGAATGGATGAGCAGCTACCCCCCACTGCCAATAGCATGGCAGCAAGTGGAATACATTGATGCCCAATATGTGTCATGCACAAACTACAGAGCAAACAGATCCTGCACCTGAACAGTCAGCTGAGCCTCACCCCCTACACAGGATGTGGAACCGTTGAATGGGTCACAGCTACATATGGCACTCCCCACAAGTGTTGGTGCACAACACACCATGGGAAGTCAAGTCCAGTATGCCTATGAAGTCTGATCTGCAAGGTCATGGAGTCCATCATGGTTGCAGTTATAAACAGAGGTATTGGAAGCTGACATACACACAACCCTACCAAGTGTGGTATGTTCATGTGCAGATCATGGTTTCCAAACATGCTAGACTGTTTGCAAGGCAGCCACCTAGGACATACATCAATGAACACATCTACACATGTGTCACATAGACTTGGAATAGCCCTTTATCAACATCCCAGACACATGTAGTATCCACAAAACCAACAAGCTGTGCATAAATATGTGTTGACATATGACGGAATGTCAATGTGTCCACAGATAGATCACACAAGGTAAGGATTATGAGGTCTTGTTCAAGCTGTTGACACCAGTTGACCCACATGGACCATTCCTGGAATGGCATAAAACAAAGTGTACACACATCACCCTGTCCAGTCAGATGATGTCACCATCCTATAAATACAGCAGGAGAAGGGAAACCAGCCAGTAAAGCAAATAGTGTGCTGTGTTAATGCATCTCTCTCTAGTATCATAACATAGTTAGGTAGGGGTTTGAATCTTGTAAGCAGTGAGTGTGTGTGCGTGTGTGGGGGTGTGTGTATGTGTGCAGTTTCCTTTGAGAGGTGTTCCCTTTTTGGAGACTGGGAAAACTCACTAAAAGAGGTACAGTCCTCTTTGGAAAGTCTGATGATGTCACCATCCTACAAATACAGCAGGAGATGGGAAACCAGGGGGGGGGGTGTATGTATGCAGTTTCCTTTGAGAGGTGTTCCCGTTTTGGAGACTGGGAAAACTCACTAAAAGAGGTACATTCCTCTTTGGAAAGTCTGATGATGTCACCATCCTACAAATACAGCAGGAGAAGGGAAACCAACCAGTAAAGCAAATAGTGCACCATGTTAATTCGTCTCTCTGTCTAGTATTATAACTTAGTTAGGTAGGGGTTTGAATCCTGCAAGCAGTGAGTGAGTGTGTGTGTGTATGTGTGCAATTGTCTTTGAAAAGAGTGCCCTTTTTGGAGACTGGGAAAACACACTAAAAGAGGTACATTCCTCTTTGGAAAGACTGATGATGTCACCATCCTACAAATACAGCCGGAGAAGAGAAACCACCCAATAAAGCAAACACCACGCCGTGTTAATGCATCACTCTCTGGTATCATAACATAGTTAGGTAGGGGTTTGAATCCTGCCATTACTGACTGTGTGTGTGTCAATGGGTTTTGCTTTTACTATGATATGACATAGTATGATTGCAACAATAAGTGCATTGCACACATCAGGTATCTGCGTGGCAAATATATATGTGTACATGTCCCCTCAATCAGTACATAGGTGTGAAGCCTGCAGACTACATGAATGCATTTGTTTCCATTGACAGGTTGTGCCGCTGCTTCTCAGATCATAGGTCATATATGTATGTATGTGACAAGGCCGTCCACTATCGTGTTCTGTGGCCAAGGTCATCTGTGGCACACACACCCATGACTGTTACTTAAGAGTAGTGTGAGTGAGGGTATATGCCTGGGGTATATGTCAGACGTGGTCATACATAACAAAGACTGCCAAGAATGGACAGTCTTTATAGCTGTATGACTGCCTTGTGGATATGCACTCAGGCCTCTAATGTCTTATGTAATACACCTTGGGACTCCATAATACCTATGGATATGTGGATACCAAGGGACACATGACATAACGTGAGGCTGTATGTACACATTGGTACCCAACATACATGTTGAGGGCTACCACCTGTGTGGTACTGACGGGATAGTATGTATAGTACATGAGGATGACTATGCCTTAGTCGGCTTACTGCTATACAGCATGTATCAGACAACAGGTATCTGTCTGTATGATACCCTTGTGTAGGATATGCATCCCATCCAGGGAATGCATTGTAGGCCAATGCATGCATTTCCAGATTTGGATGGACACATCCCTAGTGTGTCTGCATGTACCTAAGGGGGCTATATGCCAAACAGGTGTGGTCACAGGAATGGGTAGCAGTCATTACCACTGGTTAGTGTTATAGTGTAGCACCGGAAGGATCCAATTGTTACTCGGTTCCCTACTACTGTGTGTCATTTGTCAGTACATCATCCAATGATTGCTTATAGTCATGCTGTTGAGGTTGTGTATACTTCCAGACCGCAAATCATTGACAGATATTAATGGTATCACCCAAAGCAAAGTGCCAACCCATGTCATACACACATCTACCCATGTTAGTACATAACTGTAGTAGAATGCATACTGGCCATTGAAAGATACTATGAGATGTTAATGTGTGCGACAGGGTATGCCACACGTCCCATGTGTCCACTATGCACATACATGCAGACAGTGTGCACCCACCATGTTCACAGATGTACACTTGCTAATCTGTACTGCACACATCACACATGTACTGTCCTCTCACTAACACATGCTGGCAACACATTACACTTCAGCCAAGTGGCACATGGGGGACAATACATACTCAGACCTAACAGTGGTGTAAACAATGCTACATTGACAATCAGAGCTTTGATGCATAATGTCTGCTCAGATATACCTACAAGGATGTCTTTACACTTCCTTCTTGACAACTTGCTATTATTGCTACACTGCTATAGTGTCACCCTGTGCATCAGCACCATGTTAGCCTGTTCCTCCATCAATGTTGCAGATAGCAGGAGGCGACACAGGTATCATCATATGCACAGGATGTTTTGTTGTTTGCCAGAGCCTGACATTGACCCATTCAATCGACATGTCTGTGTGTGTGTGTGTGTGTGTGTGTGTGTGTGTGTGTGTGTGTGTGTGTGTGTGTGTGTGTGTGTGAGGGACAACAGTACAGCATGGGCCAATGTTGATGTAATGTGTGTGTATATGTGTGAGCCCTAGTTGTTTGGTTAATGTGTGTGTGTGTTTGCATGCACACAGCTCCACCATGTGACTGCCATATATGGTAGTTTGTGGGACAGCCACAGACTGTACCTGCTAGGCTGTACAGATCACTGTCTCCGGCCACGGACACAGTACCTGTGCCTGGCAGGGGTGCTACGGACAGTATCAGGTATCAACCCTGACTGGGTACTGTCATCAGAGGCAGAGATATGATGACTGGACCCATGTCCCTGCTGGGACTGGCCAGAGCCATTTGCATGTGGTCTACTGGGACGGTCAATGGACAGGCCAGCCCCAGCATTGCTGGGGCTGGTACTGCCACTCCGAAAGCGGCTGTGAACTGTGGGCCATCTGCAACCACTGCCAGCTGTTGCTGTTGCTGGCATGCATCCGCATCGACGTCGCAACCATCACACACAGTCCTGGCTCATGGAAGACATGTTGTGGATAGCATCTAATGTCTGCCCCCAACGTCTATCAATGACCTCGGTGTAAGTCCGGATGGCACCGGCAAGGTCACGGATGATGTCATTGATATTGGTGTAATCTGCCCTCTGCGCCCTAAGTCCCTGCCTGGTGTACCATTCCGTACATGCCTGAGCCTGCATTACAGCCCAGAACATACTGGTCGTTGTAAGACCTGTGAGTGCACACCTGCCAGGGGCAATATGACCAGTGGTGCTCCCCCGAGAACCCTGGACCTACGCCTATGTGGTACCGTTCGAGGTCTATGGCTATGGCTGCTGTGAGGAGATGCAAGTGCCATGGGTACCACACTCTCCTGGTCAATGCCAACTGTATGCTGTCCCTCGCTTATGGCCATTGGTGGTAAGGGATGTATTGACACTATGAGTGTGCACATAGATGGGGTTGAACGATGTGTACTGTCGATTGGCTGACCAATGAGAGACCCTGTCAAACCTTCCTGTGCCAAAATACATGTCTCGTCATCACCACTATTTGTGGCAGTGGCTTCAGGTTGCCTGCTGCTTTTGCCAACCCCTAACTCAGCACCTGTGAGAGGAAGACAGGAAACACACTTTACGGTCTGCACATGAACACATGCACACATGCACACATGCACACATGAACACATGCACACATGCACACATGAACACATGCACACATGCACACATGCACACATGCACACATGAACACATGCACACATGCACACATGAAAACATGAACACATGCACACATGAACACTAATACACTCCTCACTAGAGCACATACACACACATACCAGTAATCCAACACATACTCTATAGTGGGTGAAGGTGGGTGTCAGTATCACAAGGTAAACAGTCACCACACACGTGTCAGCATGCAGAATATGTGTTGCACAAGACCATGCAGTGCAAGTGTAGACGCCCCTATTAAATGGTAGTATACATGGCTTTGATGCAACTGTGTAGTTGTTCAGTGATTGGCTACACCCTGGAACACAATGTGTACATGGACACAACATTGCTGTGCAGGTATTATCAGCTCTGCAATGCCCTGTGCACCATCACTCACAAGTATACATGCCATGGCTGCATGTGTTATCTGTGTGACACATAGATATCCATGTCTGAGTACAGTGTCTGTGTACATAGCAGATAATAGTTGGCACGGGTGTAGCACATGCATGCTATGTACACACACGGGATGTACGATGCATGTTGACGTGAAGGAATCCCAATGCTCAACATGGCCAGTGTACAGTGGTTATGGTGAGTGTGGGACATATTGCAGATATGTGGGTGCCAGACATGGCATGGCATGCTACATGACTGCAACATTAAACACCACACATACCCAATGTGTGTCAAGTGACCTATACACCCACTAGCATTCCAGGACATATATGTGACACTTTGTTTGGATGGTGACTGCTGTGCATATTGTGTATACTGGCATATGTAAGCACACAGACAACATGCTATGCATATTGTGTATAGGTGCATATGTTTGCACACACACAACATTGAGGTGCAAAACAATGACTGCTATGAGTAGTACTGTGGTCACTGTAACTGGATGGGGTGTAGTACCCTGTGCCATCATTAACATGCATCTTGTGGTCACTCACAGCTACTAATGTGTGCAAGACCACCGCCTAGCATGCTGTACCTGAACTGCAGTGTCATGGCTACGTTCACAATTACACAGCCACCTTGTACATGGGTGTGTGAGGTGCCCAATCGGGAGCATTGCCTAACATGACTGTGTTATGTGTTGCAGAGTGTTGCACAGCCCCATGATAGGCCTCTACCCCTGAGGTACATCATGTGTGTGTGCATGACATGTGGGATACTGAAGTGTGACCTTACAGCGGGTGTGTGGTAATGCCAAATGTAGCATGTTTTCGTGTACTGCTTATTGTAAACGTGTTCTGTTGTGTACAGCTGTTGCAACTATGCATATCCAATTTGCAGTACAGTGTTGCCACAATTGTGTCTGCTGCACTGTACATTGCATGTGATTGAGGCAGTTACTGACTTTACTGAGATGATTGATGTCTCACAGCAAACATGCACAGCATGCATTATGCATAGGTGTGTTACGTGTACATGGCCTACACCTCACCTATGACATGCACATTTCATTACCAATATTAAAGTGTTAACACACTCACCAGCCTGTATCATCTGCCCTGCTGTCACACCAGAGGGACCTACAAGAATATGACACAGTTTGTCAGTGGCCACAACTGTGGCATTGCTACTGTGAGTGTGCTAAACGACAATGGAACAACAGTCAACAGTCACAGGTGTACGGATACTATTCCAAATATCAGTATTGCACATAATAGGCAGCACAACTGCTAAACACACAGCACACATCTCACATATGCATATTCTAACAATACAGGTAACGGTAGTCTACAGCTAGGGTGTATTACCTGCACGCTCCATGTCATCCTGCTGGGTGGCTCCGGCCTCCATGATGACACATGTGTTACGTTGTTGCAGCTGTAGGCCAGGAGCCACCATGCTTAGGAACAGCTCCTCCACTCTGGTGAGTGGGGGATGTATGGCTGCCCCACCACCTGTGACAAGCTGTTGCCTATGGATATCAGATGCACGCCGCCGGACATGTCTAATTAAATCACTGCAGTGATGGCGTACCTGCTCATATGTCCGGTTATGCATGCCTATGTCATTTACCCGGCGAACAAGTTCTTGCCACAGTGCCGTACGGTCATGCTGGTGCTGGCTGGCCCTGGAAAAAAGCAGGATATAGTGCTGCACCAGGATGTTCAGAATTTCCTGCTCCTCCACAGCTGAATACGATGGATTACATTGATGAGCCATAACCCTGGAAGACAATTAGACAATATGTGTGAGCATGTCATGTGGCACACTTAACATTATGAAGTACAGATATCACTTAACTGCCATATATAGCATCTATCTGTCTATCAGAGGATACACACGTTCAATACCACATATTAGTGCTCAGCCCACAACTGGCTGACAGTGCCTGCCACACTCCATATAACAAACCAGTATACACCAGTAGTCGGCACACTGTTTGGGATACAATGCACAACCTCGCCCCGGGGGTATATATCAAGCTAATGCATGAAGAAATATGTCATCCAATGCAATGAATGTCATGTACATTTACAGTATTACCAGTAAACCACCTTAGTCTTTGATGCCATACCCCTACCTAACATATGTGCACGGTTGTTAATATAGCTGGCATACTGCTGTAACAGAGTATACATGTTGCTAGGTAAACACACATACCCTGTAACACACATGTGATTGCGGGCATGGTACAGGCATCATTACACACACATGAAACATACATACAACACACAGATGTATGCCGACACAGATGAGCATTACCTGTGTACCTTATAGTACTGTGTGCCCCTACTTACAGATACCTATGCCTGTGGTATGTAATCTGTGCAGACTACAGGAAACACACAAGACAGTGTTACCAGGGACTGTGAACATACACCATACTGTACTGTTTAGGCCTACAGCTTCAGGTAGTACAACAGTTCATATGTGAGCTGGAGTCACCAGCAGTACCACTTACCGAGCATACATGTATTGCTTTAGCCTACAATGGGACACCACAGTCGTACACAAGGAACTACGTCACAACATATGCCATCCTACTATGTCTGCATCCCAATAACTGACGGATCTTTCTCTGGCCTCACACCTAGGACACAAACTACCATGACAGACACAATCTCACACTAAGCTATCACACCTTTACAACCTTGCACACAGTCACTGTCACACTCATTCCACCTCACATAGCAGGTATTGCACTTAGTACATGTGTGTGTGTGTGTGTGTGCATTGTGTCATAGGTAGGTAATACGCTATTGGCCCTAGGGCCTAGAGCAGCCTAGCCATATGCTTCCCTGGCCTTTGACACACATGTAATGTGATTTCACTTGCTCCTGTCAACCGAATACACAGAGGTGACTCCCAGGGCATATTACCTATCTCCGAAACAATCATCAGGGGTATGTATGACATCTGCTAATGAGGAGCCTTGTTTGTTAATGCTGGGTGGTTTAGTCCAGAGTATGGCATATTTGTGAATAGGAACCTGTACCTCCAGCATGTGCTGTTTAGTGAGGTGACAAGGATTAGGGCCTTAGATCATGTAGCCTGGAGGGATTGTGAGGTGTTGTCATGGTGGTTGGCCAACTGCTATGAGTGTGACATACCTCTGTATGTCCGGCAGTGGTAACCTCTGGGTGGGCAGTATGCAACGCACTCTAGCTGTGGCTTTGTGAGTCAGTCTGCATAGGGCATGTGTTTGAGGGCAGTATTACTCTTTGTTAGGTATGTCTGTGGCCTTTCCACTTGCTGTAGTTGTCATGTGAGGTACATACCACATGGGGCATTGTGATGAGTAGAGGGGAACACCGACCAATATTTCCCTAGATGACACACCTTTTGTGATGACACGTACCACGTAGACAAATTACATGACTACTGTGGCACTGTGATTATCAAAAGGGAGCCTACCGTCCACCTGTGTCACGTGTACCCTTCTGACACCTTCAGTGTTAGGCAGGCTGCCACCTATGTGGCAGTTACTGCGTAAGGTGTTTTGGAATGGGGTATGGCACTGCAGTATCAACACTGGTCTTCAGTCCATGCCTTGGACAGCAGGCACCTGTTGCAGTACATATGACCCCGTGTCTCCCTCTCTCTCTCTATATATATATATATATATATATATATATATATATATATATATACAAATATATATATACAAATCTATCCATATCTATCCATATCTATGCATATCTATACATATCTATACATATCCATACATATCCTTACATATCTATATATATATATATATATATATATATATATATATATATATAGATATATAGATATATCTATATATATCCATATCTATATATATATATATATATATATATATATATATATATATATATATATATATATATCCATATATCCATATATATCGATATATATCTATATTTATCCATATATATATCTATATTTATATATATATATATATATATATATATATATATATATATACACACATATATATATATATATATATATATATATATATATATATATATATATATACACATGCATATATACACATACATGTAAACATCCATTGCTGTACATATAGTTGCACATATAGGCACATATACTGCCCACCTTTCATGGTGGGGATGTCAGTTATGCAACAGTTGTGAGACATACGGTTATGTAATACTATTGCACAATGTTGTGCAGAATGCATTCTGCTGTCCTCAGGCCATATAGCTGTAGCAGGCCTCACTGCCTGTAGCTCAGTCCCACAGCGTTTAACACCACATGACATATACCGGCACTGCTTGCTTTCTGCAGTGCCACACACTACAACCTACATACATATGTGCACATAGCAGCCTTCAACAACATACATATGTCCAGTCTTCACTAACAGTTGCAGTATGTCCCTTGCCCTATGCAAATGTGCATGTACATATAGATACGGACTGCTGCCACATATGGGTGATTCACAGTATGTAGGGTACCATTCAGGCACATCTTTCGGATGTCAGCAAATACATATCTGTTACATACCTTACCTTTGTATTCCTCACCTCCGTCTGTTGTAGATGTTGTATTTTTTTATTTATTTATTTTTTTGTTTTGGTTTTCATTTCCTCTGGTTGTTGCTGTTTGTTTTCAGTGTCTGTCTCCCACTGCCTGTTTGTATCTGTCTGTCTGTCTATCTCTGTCTGTCTCTCTCTCTCTCTCTCTCACTCATGCTCTCTCTCTCTCTCCCAGTTGTTGCAATGATATTATTGCATGTGTGGACAGCAGATACAGGCTGCATTTCTAGGTATCTGCACATGTGCATGTGATGGCCTCTGCACCAATTGGTGCCCACCATTTAGTAATTGCATGCAGTCTGCTGTGTGGTAATTGCAGTTCTCACTGTGATGTCAGGACACTGCTATAAAATGATAGGTTGGGTAGATGTAGCCATTTCAGTTTTGCACGGTGGGGACCATGCTTGTTTGCTGTGGACACTGTTGTCTCAGTCAGAAGGTTGGTATATGTCTCATATCTTAAGCTGGGTTGTAGCCAGTGAAATGCCTGCTGTACTGAAACCTGACTGTTGCTTCTTCCAGTACACGCTTCTCAGTGTGTAGGTTTACTCACACCTCCTAATGCTAACACTGGATACATGGGAGTATGTACTTTCTTTTTGTATTAGAGAATTAACTGGCATACAACTGTAGTTATTGCAATGTATTCCTATGGCTTTCCTATTTTCCCTTTACATTCACTCATTGTAATGCATGTTATATGTCTTTCAGCACCAAGTTATTGTATATCTGCTGTGGCTTTGTGGTACTTCATGCAGACTGGTGAGTCCAAGGTGTGGGGTTTGAGACTGACAAGGGTATTTTATTTTGCTGCTGAGCAGTACAAGGGCCCTGTCATACAGAGTGACTAAGGCACTTTTAAGCAGTTGTAAGCAGGTTTGCATGGGTTTGCGTGATGCTTAGCAATGCTTATTTTACTTTAGCGATACTAAGCTAAGCTTGGCTTAGCTTATCATATCTTAGCAATGCTAAGCTAAGTGCACACATGCGCACACTGGTGCAAACCCGCTTACTACTGTTTACAAGTGCTCACTCCCGCTAACCCCTGCGCTCATTTCTTTGACAGAAAAGTAAATGGGGAGATAGGAATGTGGTGGTGAAGGGTGCACAAAGAGGGTAAGACAGTAGAGAAACCAGCTCAGGATGTACAGGATGGGTGTGGAGAAGGTCCATAGCTGCCCATTTCTTTACCAGCAACAGCTGTACATATGCGATATATTAGGAGGGATATTTGAAACCTTCCATCCCTGAGAGAGGGGTGATAACAACTAAGTATGTTGTACTACCAATTATGAATATCAGGCACATGCACTGTTTGTGAACTGCTATACTGCCATTAGTACGTTACTCACTTCTGAACAGTTTGTGGTTTGTTTGTGTTGACATTAGCACAGTCTGCTCAGGACAACTGGACATATTTCACTACTGTGTATGCCTACCTACACCCTTGGTTGTGCCTGACTACACAGGTTTATAGTACTTTTGGGTAGGGGTGCAGAACTGCAGAGTGCATTATTTATTATCGTGTGATGTTTTTCTTGCTGAACATGCAGAGTTGCTGTGTACCTGTAAGTCTATAAAGGCTAGTAATCTGTCTCAGTAGCTCCCACCTGTGGACATATCCAGATGGTAGACAGAGGTTAGCCTAGTATTCATTGACTGTGCACCACACCAGTCTTTTCAGCACCTGAACAATGGCATTGTCACAGCTGGTTGCTAGCAGTACATGGCTACATCCTTTGATATTTCTGTGTTGCACTCCTACATAAGGGCATGCTTGTGGAGTTCATTCTACAGCTATTCGCAGAGTGTGTAACAGCAGACAGGCTGATATGCCTGTGTGTTTCTGACTCTTCCAGGCCTCAGATACTCTCAGGTATATATTTGAACAGCCTCAGGGAAAGGTACCTATCAGTGGGATACACCTGTGATATATTACAGATATTTTGCAGTTGCGACTTTGGGGGATTCTGAGCATATGTATTACTACACCTTTTCTGACGTGCAAGCAGTGTCTACTCTCACTTATTGACATTTATCATTAAGTGGCATTCCCCACCTTTCTGCCTGTTGTTACTACATTTCACAGGGAGTCTGAGGGGCACAGCTAACATTTGTTTGTGAATCAGGGACATCCCTGTAAACCAGTCACAGTTAGGAGGTCTGGCCTCTGACCTATTCAAATATGCCAGTGTTTATCCTGCTCTGATACTGTGTGGGTTTGTAAGGTGCTACTGTAACATTATTCCCTACTTGCATGGCTGGTTCTCTTTTCACAGTCATGTCATAGGTTCATAGGTTCATAGGTTCATACTAGGCTATCTGCCCGAGGGCATTTACAAGCCTAGCCCATAGTTTTGTGGCTTACGCCACCCCTTTAGTATGGGGAACTATACCCATTATTTTGCTGTGCCTCTGTTGAGCAGTGACACTGAGGTAATCCCTGGGGTATATCTGCGATCTCCCATCCATTGGTCAAGATTTCTCTTGAACAAGGCCAGCGAGGTGCTCTGCCTCACATATACCGGGATTTTATTCCACAGCATAGGGAGTCTTTGGGTGATGAATCTATCCCTCCAGCACGTCCTATTAATAGCCGTGTCGAGGTTTAAGTCTCCGCCCTTGTGGCTCTGATGGATCTAGATTTTTGAGGTGAAGCATATTCATCAAATCTGGGTTTGACATGGCCTTGTATGTTAGGCAAAGGTCACCTCTGAGCAAGCGTAGCGACTGAATAGAGCTGGAGTTCTTTCAGTCGGGCAGCATAGGACAGATGTTTGAGACCCTTTATCCTTTTGGTGAGGAACTTTTGTGGCCTCTCCAGCTGCTGCAAGTGTCGGGTCAGATACATTCGAATGGGGCATTGTACTCAATCATTGGTCTGATGAGTGATGAGTATAGGAGACTATGACCTCCCTTGATCTAGATGAGAATCCCTTCATGATAAGGTGGGCAATGTAGAAGGTCTTCCTAACTACTTTAGCTACATGGGTGTCGAATGACAGACTACTATCAACCTGGGTCCCCAGGTCCCTGATAACTTCTTCTGTACTCAGTGGATTGCCACCTATTTGGTAGCTAGGGGTAACCTTGTTTTTCCCGAAGGGTTTGACTATGCATTTTTGGCATTTAACTTTAGGCCATGGCTCTGGCACCAGTTATCCGTTTCTGTGAGACCCTTCTGAAGGATATCTGTGTCAGATGTGTTTTCTACTATGGCCAGTTTGCAGTCATCTGCAAACTTTGTCAGCCATAACCCTCCTGTGTTTGCTTGTACTGGAAAAGTAGATGCCAAACAAGAGTGGGCCCAGGACTGAGCCCTGTGGTACACCACTTGTGACAGGCTTTGAGTCTGACATGGCGCCAGCAACTCTGACCCTGTGGGTTCTGTCACTCAGCCAGTTTGCAACCCATCTTGTGATGTATGGGTTAACATTTAAGCTGATGAGTTTTTCAATGATACCCGAGTGGGTATTGTATCAAAGGCCTTCGCCAGATCGAGGTAGGCTGTATGGACTGCCTTTCCTCATCAATGGCTTTGGTGACTGTTTCAAAAAGTCAATCAAGTTTAGAAGGCATGATCTGCCTTTGACAAAGCCAAACTGGGATGGATCCAAAGTCTGCAAATTCCTATGTCTTTATTTATGAGGTCCATTATGATCCTCTCCATGGCTTTGCAGATAAGGCTTGTCAAGCTAATGGGCGGTAATTTCCAGTGTCGGTGGAGGCACCGCCTTTGTGAAGTGGGACCACAGTTGCAGTGCGCCACTCCTGGTAATATCCAGAGGTAAGACTATGATTAAACAGCTGTCCTAGCTGTGGGTTTAATTCCTCGTTGAGTTCGTGGAGCACACAGCCGGGGACACCATCAGGTCCCATGGATGCTGTGTTTTTGCTTTGGAGAGAGCAGTTCTCACTTGGGCGTTGGAGATGTTTGGGGGCTGCAATCGCTGGTATAGATATCTCTCCTTTGGGGAGGGAGTTTGCACTGAACCTGTCAGCCAGTATGTTGGCAATGTCTGTAGGATCAGTAATCTTCACATCATTTTGAACTAGTTCTGAGCATATCTGGGAGTTTCCTCCCAGGTTTCTAACATAGCTAAAGAAGGCCTTATGATTGTCTTTTGAGTCTTTAGCTATTTTTCTCTCAAAATTTGCAATCCCACAACACTTGCTGGTTAAGTGCCACAGAATATGATTTGAGTTTTGCCATTCCTATTCTCCCTTTACATTCACTTATTGTAATGCATGATATATTTCTTTCAGCACCCAGTTATTGTATATCTGCTGTGGTATAGTGGTACTTCATTCAGACTGGTGAGCCCAAGGTCTGGCGTTCGAGACTGACAGGTGTATTTTATTTTGCGGCAGAGCAATACAAGGGCCCTGTCATACAGAGTGACTAAGGCACTTTTAAGCAGTTGTAAGCGGGTTTGCGTGGGTTTGTGTGACGCTTAACAATGCTTAGCTAAGCGCACACAAGCTCACACTCGCGCACCCCCGTTAACTACTGCTTAAAAGTTCTTACTCCTGCTAACCCCCGCACTAATTTCTTTGAAAGAAAAGAAAATGGGGAGATAGCAAAGTGGTGAAAAAGGGGGCACAAAGAGGGAAAGACAGTAGGGAAACTAGCTGGGATGTGCAGGAAGGGTGTAGGGAAGGCCCATAGCTGCCCATTTATTTACCAGCAAGAGCTGTGCATATGTTTGTAATTTGGTGTTAAATTTGCAACCTTCCACCCCTGAGAGAGGGGTGAGGACAACAAAGTCAGTTGTATGGCCAATTATAATTATACGTTTACATGTCCAGCAGACATGTGTGTGAAATGGGCAGCTATGTATGGGGAGTACTTTTTTGTGGGAACAGATTGCCCTTTTTTTTTCTTTTTTTTTAGGTGAGAGTGGAATGTGAGGAACAGGAAGTAGATATATTTGGGGAAGTAGGTTGGGGAGGTAAACAAACAAGACAAACAAGATGCATACAGGGGCAGAATTTGACACATGGGGTGGGTGAACACAATTGAAGGGGAAGGTTGCTTGGAAATCGCAAGCCCATGAGCCCACAGATGGTAACAGTGGAACTGAGATCCCCACCCATGGGCAGTCACCACTGCACCTTCACAGCCCCGAGGGTGGCTGCGCTGGGGGCTGAGTAGGACGGGCAGGCTCACCCGAGAGATGCGCCACTCTCGCCTCAAGCTGGCATAGGGGATCAGCGACTGAACACTGGATCTCCCTACGCACTACAGCCCAGACCCTACGAAGGGTGACAGGTGGTCCTTCTCCACCCACACTTGCATGGGAGGGACGAGCCCCATCCCCTGCAGCGCTTCCACCCAAAGCTGGCACAGGACCAACGGAGGAGGGGAGCCCGGGCTGGGCACCAGACCTGCTGGTGCCAGGTGCACTCGCCGGCTGAGGTGGGACAGGTGGGTCCGCTGGGACCGGCCTTCCCATACGTTCTGTGATTAAGTGTGTTTAATTACAACATAAGCAGAACAGCATTCCAGATTAGTTGTAACAGCATGCAATAATATTCCCATTAACCCAACACACCAAGGGTACAACAGTTGAACAGAAAGCATAACTCATGCATATATTGAGCCACAGTGGTTATTCCAACTGCATGCAGGGATGTTTGGTAGCAACAGGCCACCATGATTGTGGTGTTTGAACAGGGCACATGCATCAACGTGAATGCAAATATTTATAGAACAATAGGACATATGTCCCAACAAATGTTTAAGATTACACATACCCATTGAGGTGTGGAATTGCATGGTTTATGCACATACAGTAAGGTGCAGAAAAAACATTGGTTAACATCTTATAATGATCTTTTGGTCTACACTACATTCCTAGTGACTGCAAGTGTATATCTCCTACCTGTATTATTACACTTGCCACCATACATTAGGTTGTGTCATAGTTTGGCTAGTTCAATATATGCCTGACCTATATCTGACATACTAACTGTCCAGGATGCAGATGTTACTGCTACATATTTCTTGATTGCATTTATATTTCTTTATCTACATATCTGGGATGTTTTCACATGACGTTTTCACTTTAATTTGTACAGAACCCTGCATTTTTTGACACACACTCACATTTCTGGTGAATAATTACATGCTACATGTAAGCCAGGTTTACTTATTCATGCCAGCCAGTAACTGACTATTGTGGACTGTATATATGTTTCACAGCTACTAGCACTTCCATCACCCACTTTATGTGGGACTGCATAACTCTGGGTTGCCAGCACCTTTTCAAACAGTACTGTTTGTATAATGTAAGGGTGCAACAACATTTCAGATTCTGTGACACAGACACACTCTGGGTTTTAGACCTTTATTAATTACATTGCACACTTTTCCACAGGCTCACTCCTTTATTTATTTTAACAGTGTTTATGGCAGACATGCTCAAGACATATTATAACTTTATTAATATGTTAGGACAATCTTTTTTCAGGCTCACTCACTTATGTTATATGACAGTGTCTGCAGAGATATTATTCCAGACATATGTTACCTTTCTTAATGGGTTACTACACTTTTTTTCTACCTCTCTGACGTTTTTATCTGACAGTACATGCAGAGGACTTATTCAGGCAATTCTATGGCTGTTTTATTGGACGACAACACTTTCTTTCATGCTCTCTCCCATATTTTATATAACAATACATGCAGAATAATCACTAACCTGCCTGGTGGCGCAGCCTTAGCAGCCTATCAGCATAGGCTTGCTGATTCGTAGCATGGGCACCTGCAGCTGTAAAGTAAATGAAAGGATATTGAGACATACCTATCCATTATACATACTCCATTATCAATTCTTACATACTGTATTCCATGGCTACATACTCAGTTGTGGGGCATTCTACATCCACTGGTTCAGGCGGTCCTGCTTTCGTCTCTTCAGGTCTGCATGGTGGTGATGGACCTACTCACCAGTCCGAGAAACACCTGTGGCACTGGTGAGGTCACGAGCTAACCGGTTCCAAGCCTCTGCCTTGTACTCTGTCCCTTGGAACTGGCCCTGCAGGAGTCTTGTCTCGTGATGGTGGACTAGGAGCCAAACCATGTATTTGGACTCCTCGATGCCCCAACATTGCACTCGGAAGCGTGTTCCCTCTCTGACACCAGACATTCTAACTGCAGATGTGAGCTGCAATCAGTTATGGCATGTATTCCCGCCCGTGGGGCTTAAATATGCCACATTTCCTGCACTTTCTTGTGATTGGTCATTTTGTAAAATTCTCGGCTGTCTGCAGACCTGCTTAGTAATGGTTAAACTACCATTCATAAGTTTATGAATGTTAATAGTGGCTGCTTCCCCTATGTTGTCATGGCTTAGTAGTTCTGTACTTTGATTATGATGCACAGGATCCTGGGTAGAGTGCTATTAAACTATGGGCACCTCTGTTTAGCTGGGTAAAGCGTTGCTTAACGACAGGCTATTATATATCCGGATCCTTTAAAAATATATATTCTGTTCACTGATACACTGGCCATTTCACTGCTTTTAATAAAATTTTAATCATATATGTCTGGTATTATTTCAAATACTGATTTAAAACATAAATAAGAAGGGGAGTGGTGGGACTCGAACCGTGAATGCCTCCTCTTTGTGCATACGGTCTACCATTACGCTATTGCAATTTAGCGTGATTTACATAAACATTCTTTCTTATGCTCTTCCATGTCAGAATTGCTAACTATAGCTAAGCAATGGGCACACCCACGCACACACGTGCAAATACGGGCAGCTATATTGTGGATTTTAAAAAATAAATAAATATTTTAATTTTTATAACTGTGATGGGGGTTTACAGTGTCAGGGAGTGTGGTGTTGGGTGCAAGTACATTTGAGCGAACTCGCTCTTGTGTGTTGACATTTTGCTTTTACTACACTTGCAGGGGCGTGGACATTTAGACTGCTTGGCAGTCGGACTCACCCCCTGCTTTCATGCTCGGTCCATGTAAGAGTTACGGTTGAGTCAGCGTGCCCTCATGAATATTCATGGCACGCTGACGTCATACCTTTCAACTGCAGCCTCCAAGTAAGACTTATTAAGTCTTTCATGGAGGATTCATGAATCCGGGGGTAAGTCAATTTATACTTTCATGACATTTCAGTTACTTTCAAGTATTCAGCTGCTGATTTCTGTATTTCTCTCCGTATACATTTCATTAACATATAATTTGAATGGTGCACCAAGGCGTCATTTGCAAAAACACTCCAGCACCAAAAAGGAAAGCTATTAAGCCAACCTTATCCTGCATATGCATTCATTATTGTTAGCATTCTCTTACCCTTTATTTGTCCCTATAGCAAGCTGTTTGTTGTACAGATCATGACGTATTGATGATCATTTAATAAGTAAGACTAAAGCATAAACAGATGTTCCTGCATTTCCCACAAAATATATTGTTGCTATTCCTGTCTGCATCTGTCTCTGTCACTCTCTGTTCACTCATTCTGCTTCAGAGAGTTGTCATTGTGTCTCACTTGTGTTATTTAAATGTCCTGTAGTACTAATTCCTTTGTAGAATAATCAGATAATGTTCACATTCATAGGTAGATTACTGACTCATTTCAAGAGTTTTAATCCAGCCATTAGCTATTGCTGACTGTTTTTGGTATACTATTTGATATGTACCTGTTGGCTACATATTGTATGAGCCACAGTTAGTCTTCTTCTGTCACAAGCTATGTTATCTCTGCCTCCATCTCACCCTGCCAATGTATCTTTTCCCTGCTGTATCATTATTCTTTTACCTCTGCATTTGCACAATGTCTGGTATCTGGCAACAAATCCAGATGATGCTAAATGTAAGTCCAGGGCCTATGGCCATATCTTCTCATTGTACTGCTTTAGGCTGCATTATAATGGTGCACTTCACAGTGCTGTGCTTGGCAATGCTTATTCAGTTTAATGTATATTTCAACAAGTTGAAGTGTTAGGTGCACATATTACAATGGTTAAAAAGGTAATGACAATGAATACATCCAATCACATCTGTTGAAATCTGCTGTCAAATGTTAAATGTCAGACTTCCTATGTGGTATGCTTAGGTGATTCACAGGTATAAATAATTTTGTCAGACTACTCTAAAGATTCAAATCCAGAGGAATGAAAATATCCTTCAGAAGGTTTTGTCTGACTCCTGTGGCTGCAAATTTTGACTGCACCTTTCCTTAAAACATCATTATCCTGCTCCTATATTAATCTTCCTGATCTCTATTGTAAAGTCTGGGTGTTAGGAATCTTTTTTATGACAGTCAGCACAGATAAACACAGAGTACTGCTAATCTCATTTTAAGTTCAACACTTAAAGATATGATTACACATGCTACAATAATTTGCCATCAGCAGTCAATTAAATTTGGCAGCACTGTGCTCAAAGACTAAAATAAAAAAAGAAAAGAAAAGAATTATTGTTTTAGGTTGCACAATGTTTGTATGTCTGTATTAATTGTGTCAATAGGTTATCTTGATTTTGGGGTGATACTGAATCAATTAATTCAGTTGGTTAATGCATGCCTGTTTTACAATGGTTACACTTGCAACTATATTTCAAGTTTAATTAATCTATTCACACTTAATTAATCACTGTTATTTTACAATGCACTTTCACATCTATGTCTTGTATGTTTATCTTAACGTACATTGTGCAAGTATGAGACAAGTCAAGTGTACCATCATCCCAACATGAAGTGGCAGAAAAGTTTAGTAATCCACTGGTTTACAACCATGGATTTCTTTGTCATCTCATACTGTGAAACAGGTAAATGTTCCTCACAGTAATGCAATGTACATGAAGAACAGTATACAAATTTTAGTATAGTACTTACATGCGACATTCACACTATTACATTGTCCTGTGCATACATATGCATTTGTTCCACAACCTGTGATGCACAGTACATCTGTTCCAAACAGTAGATTTTCAATTAAGTGCAAATACACTTTTTTACATCCTTAAGTCAGATTTCTCCTGAGGCATTTGTAAGTAATGATGTGTTCTCTAGACTGTGCAACTAGATAACTAGGATGTTTGATACTCAATATGAAAATGTGTGTGTGTAATACTTGGTGCATTATCCACTTCTCATGAGGAGAATACATTTAAAATTACCCAAAGCTCCTTTATACCACTTTTTACAAAAGCATCCTTCCTGCAACACATTGATGAGGTCATCCTGTCAAATGTTCATCTTTCCCCTTAAGAGTTGTGCATGTGTGTGCATGTGTGTGCGTGTGTGTGTGTGTGTGTGTATGTGTGTGTGTGTGTGTGTGTGTGTGTGTGTGTGTGTGTGTGTGTGTGTGTGTGTGTGTGTGCTCATGCATGCACACATGTAGCACTTAGTGCTGTTTTCACTTCCTGTGAGGAAAATAGATTTAACTTTGTGCACAGATGTCTTATCCAACTTTTTATACAAATATCCTCTCTGCAACACACTGATGAGATCATACTGTCAAATGTTCACTCTCTCCCTTTAAGAATCAGACTTCTCCTGTGCTGCTTGCAACTAACACTATGCTTTGTAGATTATGTAAATAGATAAGTAAGAGGTTCAATGCCCATGTGTAGAAACATGTATTTTAACGCTTGTTGCTGTATCCACTTCCCATGAAAAGAACACATTTAACTTTGCACACAGCTCCCTTATCCAACCTTTTTACAGAGGCACCCTCTCTGCAACACAGTGATAAGGTTATCCTGTCGAGTGCACTCTATCCACTTAAGAATCAGACTTTTTCTGTTGCGCGTGCAACTAATCCAGGGTTCTCTAGACTACGTAACTAGATAGGTTAGATGTTAAAATGCTCAACATGGAAAACTTACATCTGTGTGTTAACACTTGTTGCTGTATCCCCTTCTGTGAGGCAAACACACTTAACTTTGCACACAACTCCCTTATCCCATTTTTTACACTTACATTCCTTCTGCACCTCACTGATGAAATCATCTGGACAAAACTGCAATCTATTGACTAAAGAGGCAGGCTTCTCCTGTGGCACTTACAACTAATACTGTGCTTCTAGATTTTGTAATTATATAGGTAGAAAGTTCAATGCCCAATATGGGAAATATGGGGAGTATATTTTATTCTATTTTTATTTTATTTTACATTTGTTAACTTGGAAAGTCTGGCTGGACACAGATCCATTTTCAGCGGATGCCCAGGGAGAAAAGCTCCAAGAATACTACATACATGAAAATTTTACATACATAAACAACTCTAGACATCTAATAAACACATACAAGTGGAGGCCCATGAAGAAAAGCTCCAAGAACCTTACATACAAGGAAAATTGTGCAGGCATAAACAGCTCTAGATGGCTACATAAACAGCTCTAGACATCTAATAAATACAATATCAATGTCCAACTTTCTATACCAAAATGTGCAGTTTTATTTGGGGAAAATTTTATCAGAAATTCCAGGTAAAATTTAAGGTGTAGTCCCTAAGTTTTATAATTAGAACAGTGTACTCGTGAGAGTTAACTAGGGGAGTAGCATGGGCAAAGCCAGTTATTCAAGTAGTGGGTTTTGAGGAGCTTTTTGAATTGAGAATTAGATGAAGTCCTGGTTATTTGGCTTGGTAGTGAGTTCCAGGTCCTGGCAATATTGCAAGCAAAAAGAGCTTTACCAACATCATTGTTATATTTAATGTAATTTATGAAGTTTTGGCTACTGGATCACAAGGCTCTCATTGAGGCTGGATTAGATGCTGGAGTGCTGGGGTATTTTTTGGAAGGTAGTAGAGCTTGTGGGCTATTGAGAGTTGATTGAGAAGAAGTAGTTAAAGTAGTCCAAGCCAGTTGAGTTGCTTAATGGCAGGACAGTTTTGTGATCTGTAAGAGGCATCAGTAGCAAACTTGGCAATCTTGTTGTATCAAGATTCCATTTTGCTTAGATCATTTTGGTGTTGATTTTTAAGGACAGGGAAGGCATAGAGAAGGATGGATAAGCGATGTGTCCTAGCGATGGTTGCTTTGGTTTGCTTGGTCATGAACTGTTTATTCCTGTAGAGGAGCCCTAGCTTTTTGTTTACTTTCTTGATGGTTTGAGATATATGGATGTCATATTTTAGGGTGTTGTCTATTTCAACACCTAACAGTTTAGTGTGGGTAGTAGGAGTGATTTGGATGCTGTCCTTAGAGTTAATGGTAAAATTATTGTTTAGGGGAGGGGGTCGCCTGGGACTGAAAATAATTATTTTTGTTTTTTTTGTGATTAAGAATAAGTTTAATGTTGGTGAACCATGTTTCAGCTAGAGTAAATCTATTTGGGTTAGGGATTGGAGTTCTGTCAAGGTGGGAGCAGCAGATATTAGGGTTGTGTCATCTGCATATTGTACGATGGATGTGGTGGGTGAGGAAGAAGAGATTTGGTTGGTAAATAGTGAGAACAGCAGTGGGCCTAGGATAGACCCTTGAGGGACTCCTGTGGATACTGGTAGTAGAGGGGACAGCTGGTCTAGCCAAAGGACAGCTTGCTGCCGGTCTCATAAGTAGCAAGTGAACCAAGATATAGAGGAGGAGCTTACATTTAGGTTAGAAAGAGTTTGAAGTAGAAAGGTGTGGTTTACCATGTCAAAGGCTTTTGATAAGTCTAAGAATATGGAAGATACGAATAGTCCCTTGTTTCTATGGTGGTTAACTATATCAGTGAATGATAGCAGTGATGTTGTGGTGCTGTGTGATGGCCTAAAGCCATGCAGAGATTTTGAAAGTAGGTTGTTTTCTAGGAGGTAATGCAGTAGCTGGTAGTGGACAACTTTTTCTAATATTTTTGATAAAGGTGATAGGATTGTGATAGGGCAATAGTTGGTGAGTTCTAAGGATTTAACTCCTTTGTGTAGTGGAATAATGTGTGATGTTTTCCATAAGGTGGGTATCTTGTATTCTGCTAGTGATCTATTTATGAGAATGGATACAGGATAGGCTATTGCTTCTGCTGCTATTTGAAGGAAATCTGTAGGTAAGTTGTCAGCTGCTAGTGTGGTTGGTTTGAATTTTTTTAGGGGTTTAAGGATTACTTTTCTGGGTACAAGGTGTAGGGAAAAGCTGGATGTATCATTATTTTGTTTTATGTTTGTTTGAGAAAGGAAACATGCTGTTGTAGGGCAGCTAGTGGTGTTTTGGGTTTGTGCAAGAGTTTGAACTGTTTTGGTAAAGAATTTGTTAAATTAAGTGGGAATGTTGTCCTGGTTGTTTGGTAGCACTGGGGTTGCAATGGAGGCTTTTCCTGGATGCATTATACCATTAATTATGGCCCAGAAATGTTTAGGGTTGTGAGCATGTTTGTCTTGCATGGTTTTGTAGTAGTTGATTTTGTCTAATTTAATTTGTTTTTTAGCCTTATTACAGAGTTCTAAATATATTTGTCTGTGATTGGTAGTTTTTTTTTTATGATATTGGGTCCAAGCTTCACCTCTTTCTTTCGTTGTAATTGTGGTATCTTTAGTTAGCCATTGGGCATAATTTGTTTTTATTCTTATGGTTCGGGCGGGAGCATGATGATTTAAGATTTTTAAGAAGGTAGAGTTAAAGTAATTTATGGCTTCATCTAGAGGAAGTTGTTTTGGGGGGTCCAGTTGCAGCTTTTTAGTACATTTATGAAGTTAGTAGGTATAAAGGTCTTTTTATTGCGAACGACTCTGAGGATGTGTTGGTTAATGGGTTATTTCTAATTAGGAAGGTTGGTTGATGGTCACTTAGACTATCAGGGAGACATCCTGATTGCTGTGCTAGAGTGAGGTCAGATAACAGTATCCAGTCTAGGATGGACTCACGTTTGAAAGTTTTGTCTGTTCTGGTTGGGGTAGATATAATTTGGGTAAATCTGTGGAGGTTAATGTGTGTGGATGGATTATGGTTAGAGCAGTTAAGCCAGTCAATGTTTAAGTCTCCTAGTAGTATGGTTTCTTGTGGTAAGGACTTAGAGATACGGTTAAGTAGGCTTTCCATAATTGTAATGTTATTGCCTGGTGGGATGTAGCCACCTGCAATAATTATGTGTTTGTTGGAGTTAAGTTTTAGTTTGGCAAGAATTAGTTCTATGTGTTTAACTTCGTGCAGTTGTAATCCAATTGTTCTAAGCTGAAGTGATTTTGGAATAATATTGCCATGCCTCCTCCCTTTTTCTCTAGCCTATCTGTTTGTATAATATTATAGCCTGGAGGTGTAATTTCATTATTGTGGTGTTCTGGTTTAAGCCAAGTTTCAGTTAGTACTGTTATTTCTGGCTTATATAGAGCTAGTAGGGCATGTAGGTCTTGAATTTTGTTAATTATACTTCTTGCATTTATGTTAATTAAGAGGAGAGATGAAGTAGGTCTGTGGTAAAGGGGATTTACCTGAATTGGGTTAGTGTTGGTTGATGCAATGGGTCCTGGATTTGGGTGTATGTCACTACAGTAGGTGAGTTTTGTGAGTAGGTAAAGGTAGAGTTTAGATAGTTTGTATAATATGTTAGTTAGTTTTACAGCGGAGTAAGGATTAACTTTGACTGTTAGTTTTGTTGTGTAAGTAAAAGAAAGTCTGGGTGGACTTAAGGTCACAGGGTGATATAAGGAAGTTGTTTAGTTCTAAGGTATTGGATATAGCCACAGTTTTCCCATTGGGGTGCGGCAATGATATGAAGTTGGGTGTGGAAAGAGGAGAGGAAGGAAAGTAAGAAAACAGAGAAGATGGTTAAGGAGTTGAGGACAGCTTTTGGTAGTAGGGGTTGTTGTATGCATGTCATCTTGTTAGGTTTTAGAGAGAGTGGGGTGAGTGTAAGAGTGGAGTCTGTGGGTTGGATGTTTTAGTAGAGGTGAAATGGTATTGGTTGAGTGGAGTGTGTCTCTATGGAGATGTGAAAGGCGGTGTGAGAGGTAATTGGGAGATTGGGATGTGATGATGGGTGTAGTCTGTAAGTATAAATGTAACTGATATGGGGGTGGAAATGGGGGTAAGGTAGGGGATCAGAGTGAGCATAGCAAACTGAGCGGGCAGAGCCAGGAGTCCAAGACACTGGAGTGGTTGGGAGACTATCAGTGGTAAGAGAAGAGCAGCCAACTGCTTTAAAGTTATAGGCTGTGGAGGTAAAAATCTAGGGACTATTTAGCAGGAGAAGAAAATTGAGAGAGTTGCAGGTGATACAGCAGGAAGAGAAATGGGGTAATTAGCAAGAGAAAGAAAAGATAAATGTGAGATTTATGCAACAGAAAGAGATATGTCAGAGCTACAAATAATAGTGTTTTTGGCTAAGGAAGTTGGTGTCTGGTCAGGAAGAGTAGGAAGAGATGGAAGGTACACTCAGGGGGAGAGGTGTATTACACTTCTCTGTAAGTTAATAAATAAGGGAGGAGACACTTGCTGCTTTACTGTACTGCAGTGTTAAAGCACTCTACAGACCCACTGCAGTAGTTTAAACAACTAATTTCACTATATTAGGAACATAAGTTTGAGATTTGTAACATCCATGCAATAGTGTCAACTTAGTTTTTAGTTTTTCCTTGCAGGGTATAATGATTTTGCTGGTCGGCTTCTGTTATCTGCTTATTTTATTGGTGGAAGGGGGGAAGTCTTTTTGAAAAGAGTGGTCATGAGTGGTCTGGAAGAGGGAGAAAAATCAGTTTAGATATAGGGTGATGCATACAGGCTAGGACAGACAGAATTTACATCAGTAAATATAGCATATAAATGTAGTCCAAACATAGCATGCAACAGTTCAAAACATGCAGGTGCCTTAAAATACAAAACAATACAGCTCAGATACCCTGAAATATAACTTAGTCCTCCAGCTTGACTATTCTCATTCAACTTAAACTGGAGAGAAACTTTTTGAACTGCTAGATGACTCCATCATCCCTTTATTCTGCCTTTCACAACCACATCTTCTGTGCAACACAGCGATTATGTCATTCTTTCTAAAGTGCACTCAGCCAATTTAAATGTCAGATTTGTCCCAAGGCACTTGTGTTTCTTACACTATTCTTTAGAATGTGTAAACAGATAGGTAAGAGGTTTGGATACAGCAGGGCTTGAATTCTACAACTGTGTGCATGACTGTAAATTAATTTAGGATTGCTTTACACACATTTGCAGTGGCAATTTGTACAACCCTTCATAGCTGTAGAAGCCATTTTATCACATACACATCTCCTTGGCAATACACTGCTGACAATATCCCTTCATAGATGCTGTATGCCCACATGTACTCAGTATTCACCTGTGTCACTGGCTGCTGATAATATTCTGTATATATTGCATAACAAGATAAGTAAGTAGTCTGAGTCCATCTGTAATTAAATAGTGTGACTGTGATTACAGTTATATACTGTTGGCCACCTCACAGCAACCTTAATGTACACTTACACGTATAAGATGGATTTACAGTGGCACAGTGTTACACTAGCAAATCCTACCATCTTTAGGAAAAATAATGTTTTGACCACAAAATGATGATATAATGCTACAGTAACTGAGTATCTAACAGTTGTACAGAAAAGTCTGCTATGTTGCATCACTTTGGTACTGTGCTTTGTACATTATACATCTACAGATGTAGGATATTTGAGGCCAACTGTTAGTGTTACTTTCACCCTTATACTATGTAGACTACTCTTGAAATACATGTATGACGTGTAGCTGTGCAGTGTTATCATGCTCTTCAACCACTTTTTAGCATAAATATCTAATGAGTAAACCGTGTTGATGTAATCCATTTAACTGTGCACTGTCCCAGTTGTACAGTAACATATTGTGCGGTACTTATGATTCAGGCATTAATCTACAGCTTGTGATCTTAGTTCATTATCTCAAATCCAGCCATTACTGCTCAGACTATATATTGTTAGTCTGATTGGGATGTACATGCTGTTGTCAAACACATCTGCTGTGAACACGTATAGGTGTCGATTCCTCTTAGAAAAAGTCATGATAATTTCTCACATAGCAATGATTTTATTAAGAGTAATGATGACATGTGATTACATTTTCCTTACATAACACATGTAGGAAGCGTTATTCTCTGGCATGAGTAAATGAGATGACATTCTGTATGTTGTTGTCTTACTGCAGTAATAGCAGGCACACATATGCCTTGCAGCAATAACATGACGTAATGCCTTGAAATACTGACATATCTTCCAAGTTTAATGACACTGCTACCCTGCTGCATTCATTCTCTACAATAGCATATATTCTCTGTTGCTCAGGTGTTCAACATCCACATTTAGTTAGTGTAAGCATTGTTGGGCCTTATACTATAATGCAAGAATAACATCTACCACAGTTATAATGTGTACATTTACAGTGGGGGTGGTCTCCACCTTCCCTTTTATCTCAAGGAGATTATTTATGATGCAACCATGTGATTTAATGACTTAGCATAGGTAGAATGTCACTCTTGTATCACTGTGGTACTTGTGGTTCTTCCATGTAATCAGTCAGTAGTCAGGGCAACATTATAGAAATGCAATGATGTTGCAAAAACACCACTGTATATAGTTATTCTTATCCATTTTTGTGTTGAACAATGATATATCATCACAGGTTGTGACTGCTTGGCAGTGAAATGGTTATTCAGGACATGTTGTGCTGTGAGTACTCCTGGGCCACTTGAATTGAGTACTGGCTTGTATAGCATACTGATATAGATAGCCTGTGGTTCAGTTTTGTGACAGTCAGTGCTACACTATGGAAACAGCTTCCTTGTCAAAGTTTATTATACTGCTCACTGTTGTGTGGACAGTAACATGTGCAGTTCCTTTCAGGACTCTGACTAAGTCCAATTGTTCATATTATATTTGTAATTCTTTTCTTACTGGACACATTAATTCCAGCTATTTCTGTTAACCTCTATTGCTACCTCCTGTGGTACATGTAGTTAATACAGTGGTCTGTAGAGACCCTAGTATCATATACAAGGGTTTGAATCTGGTAACAACTATTTGTCAGGCAATTATGTCAGACCGCAGTGGCTTACCCACAGACAATAGTTATGGCACAGTCAGAGGGACGCCTTTTTCAGGCTGCTGTCCTACCACATATGGCATTCATGCTATTTACGACAGGAAACTGCTGCAAACCCTTCAAGGGTGTTCTCCATGACATAACTACATGTAGTTTTGTGGTGTCCATGATTGATATGCATCTCTCTAATACCTACCCTGGCATGTGTTCAAAAATAACATGATGCAAATATTAATTATTTCATTCTTTTCTCACAGGCATCACCTATTTCCAACATACTTTTTCTCTCTCTATATTGCATGTCTTCATCCAGGTATGTCTTTAATACTGCAATTGTTTTCATCACATTATACAGCTTAATAGCAAATGAGGGCATCCATAACATATTTTTACCTGTATAGCATGCTGCCAGACCATCAGAAACTGTGACTATCCCTCTGTTATGACACTTTCTTATGTGTTAGTACTGTTGAATTACTGTTATGTTACTGTTCACTGTAATTTCATGTGGGCATGCTCACTATAATGATGTATGATATGTTTGCAAATTACCAGGGCAGAAAGTGAAATTATGAAATATCATTCAATCTGTGTTTCATTTGTCACATATGTATGTTGCGTGTTGCTATATTACCATTTAGCGTTTACATGATTATATAACAATTGCTTATCTATTACATGTTTATAGGTGATTAATCCCATTCCTATGGGTACCATGACATTTCTTTGCAAAAATATATCCACTTCTGATGTGTATGAAATTACACTTGTAAGGTCCATTTGTTCTTGTGTATACATGCTGAGGTGGAGAATGCATTATACACATTTCACATGCAATAACTGCAGTTTATGCCTTTAGCCCATAATATATCATCTCTCCTTGCTGTTATCTCAACTCGGCATTTTATTAACATGTATTGCACACTTTAACTCACCTTTGTTACACTGCAGCTTTATATCCCTATCACATCCTTTGTTAGCAATTCATTTTTAGCTTTACATATCTTATAATAAAGTTAGATGCTCTTGAGATGAAATTGTCTCATGGCAGCTCTATAAGTAGGCCTCATCAGATTCTCATGGCATATTATGGAAGTAGATTGCTAGGACTTTCTTCCGTGCAGATACTGCTGCTACCCAGTTGTGCTCCAAACAGGTTTCAGACACATGTCTACCAGTTGCTAACCCTGCACCTTAATTTGTGTTATCAGGCTGTTATCAAATATTTCTTTAGGTGCAATTAATTATTTTGTTTATTTAAGTAGCTCTTATCTGTTTGAACATATTTTAATATATCCTTCAGAAATAGAAGACAATTATCTCCTAATAAAAAATAAATCTCACTACTTATATTAAATAACAACTGGTTTCCAATTATATGTTTTTCAACATTTAAATTGTTCATTATCTATTTCCAGAGTGCTGTATCTTGGGAGAAAAAGCTTATTTTGTCTGCTCTATAAAACTCCATGTTTTTCTTCTTCTGGTCAGCAAGCATGCTGTCTGTAATAGCCATCCTGCTTTGGGACACTGTGCCTTGTTATATTGTACTAAATAGTGAACACGAGCAGTAATATATTCCACTGCAAATTCTGTTACCTGCTGACTGCAACTCTAGTAACATTGTAATCAGCTCTATAAGAGTTAAGCTTGATTTCAGGCCTATGTCTTTTCATTTCTTTCATGACTCTCTTACTTAGTTGTCCATCTTGTTTTATGAATGGTATAACCTTTTAACCTTACGAAATACTCAAGAGTATGGCCAGAAGATAGGCCATGGAGACCAGTGTTTATTTCTGTGAAACAATAAAGGAATGAATGAATAACTCACCAGTACTCAATGTCTTTTCCTTCAGAACTCTTTCATGACTATTTGACTTCACACTATTAATATGCACACTGCATCCATTACTTTTTTTGTTGTTTGTTTCAAAATTATGTATATCACACCACATCGGGTGTTCTACTGCTTATCAAGTGAAGACTGTATGACAAATCAATTCAATGAGTACAGCTCTGAAGCTAAGCTCCCTGCCCACTGTTCTCCATATAAAATCTTTGTCAGTCTGGATGGTATATGTGTACTGACAGTGATTTATTTATTTTGGTAGATTTCTTCCTTCTTCCCTTTTCATGTTTGTGCAACCATGGAGATGCATATAAGTTTGGGGGTACAGTAACAGTTTCTGATGGTCTGGCAGCATGCTATACAGGTAGAAATGTATTATGGTGTCCTCCAAATAGGGAGTACAGCAAGGTCTACACCCTGTGAAAGAATGCATGCAACTAATTATTTCATTGTTGTTTCCCAACCAGTCATGCTCAGTGAGCTGTTTTTTTTTTTGCCAAGTTGCAACTTAAAGAGGCACCCTCCAGACTGGACTTACAGCCTTATTAAATTATCCCATATTATGGTACATTTAAGAGAATATTTTATTATTTTTACTATTTAAGCAGCAATTTTGTCTCTACTGCTATAAAAATAAACCAGTGGTTCTTTTTACTCCTGAATAGAGAGTATTTCATTTGTTTGACAACCTGGGATTGTTTGGATCATTGTCTACTTTGGAGTGTTTTTATGAGCATTGTGATACTTAACAAATAACTTGGGGTTAGGCAAAATGCATTTTTGCCAATTTTAGGGCACTGAGTCTTTGTCTATTGGCAGATCTGCTGTCAGAGAATAGGCTATAATATATATAAAAATAATTTCTGGTAAAGTAAGGGGTGATGGGCAGGGGCATCTCCTCCATCAAATGCCAGGTCATCTGCGATGCCCAGGTCATTATAATGAATGTGTGTGCTGGTAGCCCTGGCAGCTATCATGATGCCCACATATGGCATCTGATGCAGCTGTACCAGAGACTTGCCAATGGGGACATCCCCTACAGTCACCTAGTGGGGATGCTGGTTACACACTGGAGCCAAGGCTGATGACACCCATCAGAAATGCACACACACCTGAACAAGAATTCCATAATGAGGCACAAGCACAAACC
Organism: Protopterus annectens; assembly: GCF_019279795.1. Taxonomy (NCBI): domain Eukaryota; kingdom Metazoa; phylum Chordata; order Ceratodontiformes; family Protopteridae; genus Protopterus; species Protopterus annectens. Next base: position 464,919,554 of record NC_056748.1, read on the forward strand.
AGGCATATAAATGAGCATGTGTTTAGGATGCTCAGGTCATGGTTCCGGTGTCTGGACACATCCGGTGGAGCCTTGCAGTACTCACCAGCTACATGTACCCAAATTGTTATGGTATATGCCATGCTACATAATATAATCCTGTGGAAACACCTGCAGCAGGAAAAGCACTGGGCAGGGACACACAGCCCCCCACCAATGCCAAGGCCTGCACAGGCACAGAGTGACTCGGAGGAGGAACAACCTGAGCCTGCCCCAATAGGCAGATGGAGGTGTGCCCAGTATGCCAAGGTTGCGGCAAAGAGACAACGCACAGCACATACACTGACACAGTAGGGACCCAGGGAATGACACCTCTCTCTGACTCACACATATAGTAAAAGGGATACCAAACATAACACAACCTGTGCTCAACCATGTATAGGGAGTGCACTATGTGCATCCGACATAGGCAGCCCTCCAGCACCATCCGCAATTCTGGCACACCCTCAAGGTAAGTCAGTCAACCTACCAATTGCCAAATGGAGTTGAATGTGTTGTTACCTGTATCTATGGTATGGATGTGAGCATGCAAGGGAATTGGGTGGCTGAATATCTTGGCAGCAGAAAATAGACACCCATAGTGGCACCATGACATCTGCAACACATACTGGAGTAACCATAGTAGCCAGTATTACACAGGGTGACAAAACCCACTGCAGGAAATGTGCTGGGTGACATGTGTGTCCATATGACTCACACATGCCAGTCAGGATGGATCACATACCCAACAATAGTCTCAGCCAACAGGACAGGTGTAGACAAACCCAAACAGAGCCTGTGCTATGGCCCCTGAATGATGACTATAGTTAACCCCCCCCCCAGGCCTACACAGACAGACTACAGCAGGTCAGGCAGTGGGATGTTAGTTCTGAAGGGTAGGAAGTCAGACACTAATATGTAGGGCAACCAAAGCTATGATTTGTAGTACACTGGTATGCCTCTAGTCAGCATGATAGGTAAGAATGCAGAATGAAAAGGACTACCTGACATAACAGTACAGTCATAGCAAATGTGTACAAGTGTCAGGTGTGCCCCCCCATCCTACATAGTAATGTAATAACAGTCAGGTGTGCCACCCAATCCTGTGTAGAAATGTAGAAATAGACAGGTGTGCCCCCCACCCTAGGTAGTAATGTAATAACAGTCAGGTGTGCCCCCCCAATCCTGTGTAGAAATGTAGAAATAGTCAGGTGTGCACCCCCCCATCCTATGTAGAAATGTAGTAACAGTCAGGTGTGTCCCCCACCTGTGTAGAAATGTAGAAATAGTCAGGTGAGATGCCCCCATCCTATGCAGAAATGTAGTAACAGTCAATGACAAATGCTCGATGGATACCCTGCAGAAACAGCATGCTACCTGTTGGTGTACAATACAAAGGTCAGCACTGCAATACAAACTACCTGGACTCGATCCACACATTAAATACAGATGGGCATACTGGGCATGCTCACACAAACACATGAAGGCCATGTCTGCAAACACCAGTGGACCAGAAATATCTGGCAGTCGCAGTTGTTAATGCAGATGCTCATCAGTATGCACCACTCATGCCTTACACACACAGTGGGTAGGAATATAAACATATATGTAAGGACAACACACTATAATAAGTGAAAGGTAGACGTACATAGATGTGTGGAAGAGTGTGACTGTGACAAGGAGCAATCCAGGCCTGTCCCACCTAGCACACAGCCAAAGGGACCCAACCACATGAGATTCAGATGTCACTCACTGCAGATACTAGCCACCAGTATCTGTCAGCATTACAGACTATGTGGTGCATGTGATAGCTGTGCAACATGACTGTACAAGGAAGTAGTCATCTAACAGCTGTATACATGTACCTGTGAAATATGACCCTGGGTGTGCCCACATATGGCGTGTCCCATGCACACACACTGTCCTCCCCATAGCCCTACTAGGACAAGCCTGCTGAGATCATCCACTGTGAAATACACCTTTGGGGAAGGAGTACTCCAGTAATCTCCGTGGTGCATACTAATACTGCATACTGCTGTAGTGTAATAAAATAGTTAGGAGTTCTAATCCTAGACGTGTGTGTGTGTGTGTGTGTGTGTGTGTGTGTGTGTGTGTGTGTGTGTGTGTGTGTGTGTGTGTGTGTGCGCGTCTGTGTTTGTAACTCATATCCTGTATGGAGGTGGTTGTGAGTGTGTAACAACTGGGCCCAATGTGGAGCGCATTTTGCAAATTTCTTATATGGTGGCCCTAATATATATTACAATGTCCACTGTACAGGGATAACAGATGTGAAATAGCTGAGAGGCTGGGGTGCAGATCCATAACCATGCATGTGACATCAAGGCCAGGCAAACAAAGTTATCAGCCCTAGTGTTAGCCAGACAACACTCTCAACCCATGCCTCATACACACACACACACACACACACACACACACACACACACACACACACACACACACACACACACACACATGCCTAGGCAACAGCCTCTATGTTGGTAGTACACTGCATATTGCCCACTGATAGTAACTATGGAGTTATTGCATTGGCCTCCACAGGGCATGGCACACTGTCCATCTGCCCAATAGGCATGTACATGCAGATAGTGCACTTTACCCATGTTCCCCACTGGACATTTGCACCTGTGGTACCATCAAATGTGACCCACAAAGGACATGCCATGCCTGAAAACATGCCCTGTATGGACATATGCCACTGACACCAGGGAATGCCATTAGCATGCTATCAATGTAGGTGCAGGGTAAACCTCCTGTCCATTACCAGTTCCTGCCATGTGAGGCCAGGACTGGCACATCTGATGATAATCTGTGTACATAATAAGGGCCAGACACCCCAGGTACAGTTCCACATGTCACTGTACATGCATGTGGGAGGTGTGAACATCACAGAGACCGACAATGTCATGGACTAAGGAACATATACATGGTAAGCAATGCACAGCATTGACCACATGCATAAGTCACTCATGTGACTGGATGGTGAATACAATACACACCTGTGTGGGAAATTCCAGAATCTACACCCCTGAGCCACAATGCAGACCATTGCCATGTGGCCTGATGCCAAGGTGTACCCATCACCTAGCCTTGTATAGCCATCTGGCACAGTTCACCACTACACACCCGTGAATCAATGCACACATGCACCCATGTGTGTGTGTGTGTGTGTATGTGTGTGTGTGTGTGTGTGCATTGTATGATGCATATGTACACATTCACACTCACTATAACCCCCATTGGCATACTACAGCATGCTGTCTGATGTCAGACACCTCCCCATACCCTTTGCCCATATAACCTCTCTATCCCCTGTGGTGCATGTAATACCTGCACAGTAATGCGTTGCAGCAATCTCACTAGTGATGGGTTGTATTCCTGGCCCTGCCAAGTGTGTCAATGTCTGTGTGTCCCTGTGAGAATGTGGCTGTGTTGACACTGGCACCTATTCATGTGGACAGCACATGTACTACACCTACTGTATAGCTGCCATATCCCTGTTGCAGATGTCACTCACCATCACATAAACGTTCTAAGGGCTCCTCAACATGTAACATATGTGGCGTATCCTATAACTGCATAGAAATGTGATAGCACTACACAGTCATCAGAGGTTTGATACCCTGTGCTGGTAGGTGTGTGACACAAACATGCTTAAGTTTTACTCTCCCACCCCTCCCTGACTTGTCTTTGCCTCTGTCTGCCTCTCTCTCTCCCTCTCTGGTGGATGTGGAGACCTACACCTGCTTTACTTAGGCAGCAGCATGTGTATTTTAAGTGATGCTAATGATCAGCTGATGGCCTCTTCATGGATTGCAGCCCTGCCCCAGCTGATTGCATGTGGAACAGCTGTGGTAACATTCTCATAGCAAATTGCATGGAAACACACTCCAGTATCTAGGAACATCATGTTGGTGCTGGCCCTTTTCATTCCCTGTGAGCATTTCAGATGGATTGGGGATTTACTTCTAATAACATACACTGTGGAAACAGGAGGGGGATGTGCCTAACCTGACTACAGACTTCATTTGGAGTAATGTTGGTTTAATTGTGTGTGTGTGGATATGGCTGTCCTACAAGTTTTAATACCTGCCATGTCAGTTCTATGTTTATGAGGAATCCCCATCTGTAGGATCATCTGCAGAGTGGGCAGTGTGTTGTGCCTTTGGTTTCATGTGTTACCCACAGAGAATCTATCTGTGAATTGCAGAAGGTAGTGTGAGGATTGCAGTCTGTAGATGGTGAAAGCCGTAGCAGTTACTGACTTCATATCCCTCATAGGACATATGTTGCAACAAACCCTGTTACAACAGTAAATGTATGAGTTTATCACAGCAACATGTCAATATTGGTCCTGTGTATGTGCTTCCAGTCATAACTCTGTCAAACTTTGTACATATGTCATGCATTAAGAGGTGCATATATGCTGTACACCATAATTAGTGTCATATCTGATAACAAGCCAGTGAGATATCAGACTGCTACACGTTATGTACATTAGGGGTTATATTTGATGACATAACCTGGGCATTCTGTGGTTGTTTGGACAGTACTGAGGTCTGTGTACTTATGGTGAATGTCGACAGTGTGTGTATTGTTAATATGTACTTTGGCCTGTGTACAGACTGCGGTAGATGTCATTGTTCTAGATCCTGTCCTGTCTGATGTTATATGCTGTTCCACTGTATGTTACCATATTGGCTTACATGTTTGTAGGGCCATACACACACATGTCCCATACCACAGACAAAAATCAGACCAAACTGTGTAGCAGCCCAGTTTATGTAGGGTTAGTCTGTGAGTGGCACATATGCGGATGGTGTTGAACAGATAGTCCATATAGTCCATATACTGTAATATTATGCTAGCTTACCATATGTGGCTGTGTATATATAGATATATGTATATATAGCTATATATGTATTCACCTCCTATGTGTACAGATATGCCTAGTTATGTTGTTGTATATATATATATATATATATATATATATATATATATATATATGTATATATATATATATATATATATGTATATATATATATATAAAACTATATGTGCATACATATTTATTCTGATATACCTACTACTGTCAATATATCTGTAGATAACCATACGTATATGTGCATATGTATCACTATCTGTATGTGTGTAGACATAGATTGCTCTGTATATGTATATATCTGGTTGTGTATATGTATATCTATGTACATATACATACCCATCTATATATGTTGATATGTATATGTGTAATTATTTATATATATATATATATATATATACATATATATATATATATATATATATATATATATATATATATATATATATATATATATATATATATATATATATATATATACACAATATATACACATATCTGGATAATTATATGTACATGTATTTTCACCATATGTCCTGAACATGGAGTGTATCCCTACCCCAGCACCTATAGTCCCAACTTCATAGTGCAAGGGGATGTCAGGTATGTATAACAGGTATATTGGTAGACTATTGTTTCTGTAATCTGGATTGTCCTCACAGACATGGTGTGTGTGGGAGGTCACATCTGCTTTTCACATGTGTGACATTGGCTACTGACAGACATCCCGAGGACATCATAGTACAGTACCGCTGCTAGTACGTAATGCCCCTGTGGACTGCAGCAGAGATATTGGCCAATATATGTGGATATTCTGACACACTCTGTACACTCCAGAGGTATACACAGAATCTCTTAGTGCAAAACATGTGGACTATGCCTAACAGTAGATGGGTATACCACATAACAACAGGTATACATTTGCCACCATAGGTTATGCATTCACCCACCCCTCTCTGTCCTGACACATAATAACTGCTGGTACAGGGCTGCCATGGCCACATACTACCCACTAGATATTGACATACATCTGTACAGTATACCTTTAGTGACATGAAACACACATATACATACTTTCCTTCACAGTTATATTATGTAACACAGTGTGGGTGACAGTGACCAGTGATACTTTATTATTCAGAGAAACTGAAACACTCACAATCCCCTACAATACCAGGGTGGACAGTACCAGTACAGGTTATATTGGTCTGTATATCTCAGCACAGTGATCATATCCAACGTACCTGTGGGAGCAATGTTTGTTAGCACTACCTGACTGTTGCCACACAAAGTTCCAGATTACACTAGTATTATGCACATACATCTCACTCTGTTACTGTACACACTCTGGTCACAGTTTGACAACATGGGAATGTGGATAGATCATACTTGAAATATTACTCTCCTAACAGTTTCAGGGGTTGCTACAGTGACAGTTGTGTTCTTATGATGGTTGACAATCACTTGTAGTCACTGTTTTCTGGCTACACATTTGGGATAATCCCACAGACTTACCAGGGGGACAGGGGGGCAGGCAGTGGATATGGGCACATATACTGGACAGTCTGGCCTCATGTGTACAGTTGTGGTGTATGAATCTGTATGCAGTCTAATTCCACTCCCAGGATTCAGATCATGGCTGTGTCTGCTACAGCTTAAACACTGTCCATCACAATTGTGTCTGCTATATTGATACTGCTGTATATCTCCAATCTGTTTCTGTCTTATTAGTCCTCTGTGCTTATCCATTCTGACCTTGTATAACAACACTCTTATACAGATTTCCTAGACAGTTACATGTTGTAGGACAGTGCGGATGACAGTGATGTGTAATACCTCATTACTCAGAGCAACTGTATATCATTCTTGTATTTCTGGGCACAGTGCTGTTATCTGACAGACCTGTGGGAGGAATGTTTATTAGCACTACCTGAATGTTCCCACACACAGTACCAGGTTCCACATTACTATTATGCACATACATCTCACTCTGTTACTGTACACACTCTGACCACAGCTTAACAAGTTGGGGTATAAATGGGACATACATGGCTTCTTAGTCACATAAGGTATTGGGGAGTTGCTAGTGTGCCAGGTTTGTTGTCATAGATGTGTATCAATCAGTTGTATTTCCTGATTGCTGTCCATACATCTGGGATAATCCCACTGGATTCCCAGAGGGGGAGGTTGATAGGCAATAGATATGGGCCACTTTAATAGACATTCTGGACATATCTGTACAGTTGTGGGGTATGATTCTGTATGCAGCCTACTACCACTGGCAGTATACGAACTGTGGCTGTGTGTGCTAAAAAAACAACAGTTCATATATCAGTTGCATGTGCTATTCAGTTTTTGTTGTCTGCATTTTCCCTGTTTCCTGTCTATGTGTCTTTCAGTTGTACTAAATGGCCTCTGGGGATTACACCTGTCATATACAGGCATTCCTACACATTCAATTTATGGTGCATGGTGTGGGTAACAGTGCTTAATGCAACAATACTATTACATGATTGCAAGTGATTATCATATGATACCAGAATATACACATGCAGTCCAGCAGTTAGACCTGTTTTGTCAGGATATTACACTTTTATTGACATAGAAACAATATGAGACTCTTCCTGCCATATTCTCTAGTGAATGCAGTACTTGCCTTGAACAATATAGGTTTTATACTAGCAATTAATTTACTACTACCTTTATTTTTATTTCCTATGACAGTAAAAGCATGAGCATTACTGACCTGCTTCATGTTGCAACCTAGCCAGGTGGCTGATGTGGGCCTGCTGGTTCACGGCCTGCTCTGTTGCAGCTGTGGGGGACATAAGAGGAATACTGAGCCATACCTATCCATGATATACCTGAGCTGGCAATTATTACACACATACTGTTGTGATACTTACACATGTCTGGAACATCCCCTGATGCTCTAGCATCTTGTAGACACTCCTCCAAGTGGTCCCCCTTTCACTGCTTCAGGTCAGCATAGTTGTGTCTGACCTGCTCACCAGTTCGGGGTATGCCAGTGGCACTGGTGAGGTCATGGGCGAGATGGTCCCAGGCCTCCACCTTATATTGGGAGCCCTGGTACTGGCCCTGCAGCAGTCTCTGTGCATGGTCTTTAACTAAAAATCCTGCCATGACCTTGGACTCCTGGATGCACCAGCTCTGCACCCAGAAGTGCACCCCTTCTCCCCTTATTGCCATAGTGCCTGCAAGGAGAATCTACAACCAATTATGAGATGTATTCCCTCCTCTTGGGTTTTAGTAGGGCCAATTTCCTGCACTTTTCTGTGACTGACCAGTTTTGAAAAGGCTGAGCTATGCATGCCATTGACTATCATGGCAAAATGCTTATTTGGGTTTAAAAGCTTATTTCCAACTTTTTTCTTATTTTTGTGACGATCCTGTTTGAGCACCATTGGCATTGGCCAAAAAAATAAATAAATAAAAGTTATTTTTTAAAATTTTGCAACTATTTCCCATGCCAATGGCCATATATTTGGCCATTGGCATGTCTACTACATTGAATACATGCTTTCTTTGGAGCTGTCATGCCTCCGTTTTGTAATTTGCAGAAATGTATTTGGTTAGTAATGAAGTACATTTCCGCAGGTTACACTATACCTGCACAGATGCCTGCCTGCTTCCTGGATCGCTAATTCACCTAATTTGCATGGTTTTCCCCAGAAAATGGGGTAATTAGTATACAGGAGCTGTGTCCATTCATGTCCCGGGAGCTTATTCCTGAGTCGCTCGTTGGCCGTATTGCATGCAGCAGCTCTTACACTATTCCTGCAAGCCATGCAGAGCTTGCTGAATCCTAGGGACAACAGGTACCTTCACATAAGACAATCTGCAAAAACAACTCCATAGTTTTGTCATTTTTTGCTTTAATTTTACATGTTTGTCCCTTTTCAAGCTATAATATAGCTGCAACATGTTTTTTCATGTTTCTTCAAACACTCATATTGTTTTTGATAATACAAAGATTCTTTAGTTTTACACACAAAAAATGTTGTTTTATGATATCTAGTGGTATAATTTGTCATTTTCTAAATTTCATATATCATACTGTACAGTCTTTATGGTTTCATGAAGAGATAAAGAGCATCATTGAAAAAGTTGATTAATACTTTTCATTTTATCTACCCAAACAAATATATTTTATGTCTATTTTTTAATAATATCAAAATACTTCTAGTTCCCTCTTTAACATACTGGGTCTTTAATATATCAACAATGGAATATTATAAATAAATTATATTTTTCACAGCTAGTTTCTTATTCTCTTATTAAATATACATTCCCCCGGATTTACTAATCTTCTGTGCAGGACAAGCTTAGTCCTGCATGGAAGTGACCATTTAGGAGCAGGATGGTAGTGTGCCATGCATAGTAATGATGCATGCTGCCAGAGCTCCTAGGCATACACAGTGCATTAAGAGTGCAGGGGTGTGCCTGAGAGCAGTGCTCTCAGAATAAACACCCCCCCACAATGTAGAACAGCAGAAAGTGGCATGCAATGAGCGAGAAAGCTCACAGGTGACCGCATATCCCCACCAACAGTCCCCCTTGGAATTGTACATACAGGTTAGCAGCTCATTAGTTGTCTGTATAGTATGGAATACTAATGTAGTCTGGTCAATCACTGGCAGACCACAAAAGATACAGTTATGAAGTAATGAGAGACTGCCTATGTCCCCACACAAGGCAGCATAAGGGGAATATCCCAGGTATATCTGTGAGTCAGCTACAAGAAGCTTTCATATCACACATGCACTCAGCTCAACCCACCATCAATCACAGGTTTATCACAGGTCATATCCCTGCTGCTGGGAATGAGTACAGTATGATCCCCACTTCTGTATGGGAATACCCACAGAATGCAGCATGCTGAAGAGGTGTACCATGCAGATGTGTCCCTAGCTGTAAGCAGCACCCTGCCAGCATCGAGACCAATGGATTAATATGGACAGAAATCATTGCCAGTAACACCTCACTCACTTACCCTGTCACCCCAGGGGAATCCAGTGGCTCACAGCCAGGAATGTAGGAGTGACAGTATGCCTGCTACAGATGGCCTGTATCACTACCAAATTCCCTACAGTCCTCTGTCAAAGGCCTATGTCTCACCCATACTGCCAGTGTATGTTATCTCAAGGGGTCCAAACTAACAACATAACATAGTCCACAGAACACAAATGCAATGCCATGTTGACAAATTCCAGTAGTATGCCCACCATGTCCTACTGCATGAACTGTGGACCAACCCTTAAATACTGCTGGAATGAAGAGACAACTATAGGGATACTTCTCAGATATCTCTCGCATAATGTTAGGAAGATGATAGTATAACAGAGTGGGGGGTGTAGAATCATGGAAGTCATGGAGTGTATGAAGTCTGAAATGCTGATGTGTGCCCATACTACCCCTGCCTGAAAACCCAGTAATGGGTGACTACAAACCTGCTTCTAAACCACAATGTGAAAGGGAACTGACCAGATATATGACACCTGCCTCTGGGTAACCTGGGTGAATCTGTACAGCTGAGAGGTATGGCCACAGCAGGATATGGCCATTCTGTTACGTCAATATATGTACAAGCAGGGGATCCTCAGCCACCACAGTACCAAGGTGCTGGACCATTTACACAGACCCATCAGTAAGTGTCTGCAGCTACCCCACCAGAATGGCATGAGTGTACAAGAATATGTAGGCTGCAGACCACAATACTGGACACAGCTTCATTCATCTTGTATTTGCCAGGAAATAACTGTGAGCAAATAAGTGTATCTATCAGTAGTTCATGACATAATACAACACAGTGTAAAACAGTACATATTTCTGAATATCTCTGCTTACACCAACCATATAACACAAGCAGCACAGACACAGTAGTTACAGTATCCCGCTATCTTTCGCCCATTGTGACTCCATATTGTCAAAATATCTACAGATATCCTGCAGAAACAGGTCTCTAGCCATAGGTGTAGAAAACCAACTCCTGGACTGGAGTGCAATCTACCTGGAATGGATTCACACACTCACTACAGAAGGTCATACTGGGAATGCTCCTACACTTAGAGAAATGAAGCCCATGTCGACAACAACAGTGGACTATACATATCTGTCAGTCGCAGATGTCTGTGCACACACACCATATTGCACACCATTCATGCTTTGCACACACATTGGATAGGAATGCTCACACATATCCAAGGCCAACACACTATAATATGTCAAACATACACACAGAGAGATGGGAAGAGAGAGACAGACAGTGACAGAGCGATTTCCATCATGAGTCCTGTCCCACCCACCACACATCCAATTGGCCAATATCACATGATGTGCCAATGTCAATCACTGTAGACATTGTTTTTGGTAGCCCTCAGCCCTATAGTGTCTGCAGTGTTTGTGATAACTGTGTAACATAATAGTACAAATCAGTATTCATCTAGCATTTGTATACCCAGTCCTGTCAAATGTAAAGTTTTGTGTGACTGAGTGCTGTGTGTGTGTTTCCAGAGGAATGGTTTATGGCCCATTCACACACAGTGCACTTCCCATTGCCCATGTTAGCACTCATGCTGATGTCAGTCAGCTTGAAATAACCCTCTGGCCAAGTCTCAGCCCTATAAGCTCTGTGTCACTTGAGATAACTGCGTAATGTTATAGTGTAACATACTAGTTAGGTAGGAGTTCTAATCCCAGAGATGGCAACTGTGAAATGCTGTGTGTGTGTGTGTGTGTGTGTGTGTGTGTGTGTGTGTGTGTGTGTGTGTGTGTGTATGTGTGTGTGCGTGTGTGTGTGTGTTTGTATGTGTGCATGTGTGTTTTTTGTGTGTGTGTGTGTGTGTGTGTGTGTGTGTGTGTGTATGTGCAAGTGTTTGTGTGGATACATATGTATGTGTACCTCAAAGATTTTGGCCCCATTTACAACCAGTATACAGCTCAGAGCCTGACTTTAGCAGTCCTGCAGATATCATCCACCTTAGAAGCACCTGTTGCCAACCCTAAACCATGTCAGTCAGTGGTGCATGTGGTGAATGCGTAAAGTAATGGTCAGTAAAGATTGTTAGATGGAGGTTTGAACCTCACACTCTGGCAAATGTAAATGTGTGTTTAGGGTAAAATTATTTTTGGGATCTCTCATCCACTACATCACCCAATGCCAGTATGTATAAGGGCTGGTGATGTTCCTCAACTTAGAAGTACCTTGGGACAACATCTATCCTATAAACTTCATGGCACGTACAATAAATGTGGTATACTATAGTAGCAATACATAACCAGGTAGGGGTTTGAATCTCAGTACTGGTAAGTTTTTGTGTCTGTCATCAGTATCCTGTTTGGAGATTGCTGGGATTGTGTAATAACAGAATCCATTGTGTGGCGGGTTTTGCTAAATTATTATGTTGAGGACCTAGTATATGTTACAGTGTCCACCTTACAAGGACAACAGATGTCAAACACAAGAGAGACTGGCATAGACAATCCATAGCCCTACATGTGACATTATGGATTGGTGAACAATATAAGCAACCCTTGTATTACTCAGAGAACACTCTCCACCTATGTCTCACACACAAACACACTTGGATAGGCAACAACCACTATATAGGTAGTTCCCTGCATATTGCCTCACAGATAATAATCATGGTGTGATTGCAGTGGACTACATGCCTGTTGACCACAACAGTGCCACTGACATCAGAAAGTACTGTGATGTGTTACATCTCCTGACTATGTGTTAACCAACAAGTAAAAGTACATGGCACCCTGTTCTATCCCCACAGTAGGCAAATAAATCCTTACAGTGGCTCTTTTTCTCTGTTCCCCACTGGACACCTGCAACAACTGTATAGTCTGCAAATGTAACCCACAAAGAGAATGCCATGCCTTATACACATGCCCTGTATGGACAGATGCCACTATCTCCACTTAATACCTGTATCGTGCTCTCAATGTAGGTGCAAGCACGACCTCAGTTCCATAGCTAGGTCTCACCAAATGAGGTCAGGAAAGCTACATCGGAAGATAACAATCTGTCCACACAACATGCCCCAGAGACCTCAAGTACACTTCCACATGTCAAAGAACATGCATGTGGGACATGTGCACAACCCAGACACTGTCAATGTTATGGGATATAGTTCACATACATGGGAAGCAGTGCACATCACTGGCCACCCACAATAGTAACCCAGATGAGTGGATGGTGAATACAATACCCACCCCTGTGGACTACTCCATGGACTACACCCCTGAGCCACACTGGAGACTGTTGTCATGTGGTCTGATGCCAAGTTATTACCTTTGCCTAGGCTTGTACAGCCTTCAGGCCCCATTCATCTACTACACACCTGTGAAGCAATGAACCTAGGGATCTCAGTACTGGCAAGTGTGTGTCTGTGTGTGTGTGTGTGTGTGTGTGTGTGTGTGTGTGTGTGTGTGTGTGTGTGTGTCTGTGTGGAGATTAATGATTTTGACGCCATTCCCACTCGCTACACCTCCCATTACCCTACTTTAGCATGCCTGCTGATGTCATTCACCTTGAAATAACCCTTTAGCCAAGTTTCAACCATACAAGCTCTTGTAGCGCTTGCGATAACTGTGTAATACTGTAATGTAGCAAGCTAGTTAGGTAGGAGTTATAATCCTGATTCTGCCAACTGTGATAATGTGTGCATCTCCCTAAGACAGAGTGTATGTGTCTTCATTGACACCTGCTTTTGTGGACATTCACACTTATTACACTTCCCTTATCTCTCCTTTAGAACTGTTGCTGATGTTACTCACCGTCAAAGATACCTTTGGACAGCTCACTAACATCTAAGTTCCTTGACGTGCACAATAGCTGCGTAACACTGAAATAGCAATACATAGTCAGGTGGGGGGGTGATACTCAGTACTGGTAAGTAAGTGTGTGTGTGTGTGTGTGTGTGTGTGTGTGTGTGTGTGTGTGTGTGTGTGTGTGTGTGTGTGTGTGTGTGTGTGTGTCATCAGTATCTTGTGTGAATGGTGGGGTGTTTGTGTAATGACAGGATCCACTGCAGTGTGGGTTTTGCTACATCATTAAATTGAGGACCTATATGTCCCAATGTCCACATTACAAGGCCAACAGTTTTCAAACACTGTAGAGGTTGTTGTAGACAATCCTCAGCCATAAATGTGTACAGCCATGTGCAATTACTATGTGACAGTATGGATTAGTAAACAATATAGGCAACAGTTATAAACCCAGATACCAGTTTCCACCCATGGATCATAGACAAACACGCATGGATCTTACTCTTTTACTCCTTTCCTTTCTTACTTTTTCTCTTGTCTCTGTCTCTGTCTCCCTCTCTCTCTCTCCCTCTCCCTCATGGTTGTGGAAAAGTACATCTGTTTTGCATAGGCAGCAGCTTGAGTTTTGTAAGTAATGCTCATGAACAGCTGATGGCTTGTGCACGAATTGCAGTCCCCCACTTGCTATTTGCAAGTGAATCAGCTGTGGTATCATTCCTATAGCCAATTGCATGGAAATATATTCCTATAACTAAGCACTTCATGTGGGTGTTGGCCCTTTTCCTTCACTGTGAGCAGGACTTCATGTGGGTGTCTGACAAACAGCATCACAGAGGGTAGCTGGAAATACTTCTTACAACATACACTGTGGAGACAGGCCAATAAACAGGAGGGGGATGTTCCAGACATAGGGACAGAATGTAAGTATTGCTGTTCTACATTTGAAGTAATGTTGGTTTAACAGGGTTTGTGTGGATATGGCTCTTCTACATGATTTAAAGTCTGGCATGATAGTGTTATGTGGTTGAGGAAAGTATCTCCTGTAGGGCTATCTGCAGACTGGCCAGAGTTTGAAGTCTTGCATGTGGTGTGTTACTCACACATTTCCTATCTTATCTAGCATACTCTGATGTTTGCAGTCGGTACATGTTGACATCCATGTGAGTTACTGACTTCATATCCCTCAGAAGAAATATGTCACAACAAACCCTGTTACACCAGGAATTTTCTCAGTTTATCACAGCAATATGTAAATATTGGCTCTGTGTGTGTGCCTCTGTCCCCCAAGTCTGTCACCCTTTGTCCATATGTCATGCAGTAAAAGGTGTATATGTATCATTATTTACTGACATCATACCTGATAACAAGCCAGTGATATCAGACTGCTAGATATGCTATGTATAGTAGGCCTAATATTTGAAGACAAAACCTGGACATTCTGTTGTAGTCTGTACAGTGGTGAGGTCTGTGTACTTATGGTGATTGTTAACAGAGTGTGTATTGTGAATATGTTACATGGCCTGTGTACAGACTGTGGTAGATGTCATTGTTCTTGGTCCTGTTTTATCTGACGTTGCATGCTGCTCTAGTTTACGGTACCCTATCAGAGTATATGTTTGTAGGGCAAGACTGAGATATGTCCCATACCACAGTCAGGCATCAGACTACACTGTGTATTGGGCCAGTATATCTAGCGTTAGTGTGTGAGTGGCACATATGAGGATGGTTTTGTTCACACAGCCATATACTGTACTATTAATTAGGCTTGCCATAATCTGACTGTGACTGTGTTTAGATTGGTTGTGGGTATGCACTTTCACACTGGTGACTGTTACACCATGCTGTTACATGCCTGTAGTGCCTGCTATATTTGCAAGTACATGTGTATTCCCCCATAGGAAACTTGGGTCAGTGTTGTGGCAGTCTGCCTGTAGTTACACAGTGCTTTGTGACATGACTAGCAGTTCAGAGTATTTACCTAGTGTGATGTTATGTCCAGATATTTGTCAGATGTACTGTTGCCTGGCCACCATAAGTGTTGTGTATTTCTGAAAAAGGAGTGGGATGCTGTGAAGATATATGTCACTAACTAGTGGGAAGTATGTGGGCTTGGGACCTCTGCTTCTCTGGTTAATATGTTTTAGGACAGACAGGAGTGAGTGAATGCATCAACTGTGTGAGCTTATCTATTCCAGTATGTTTGTGATATCCCCATTTACATGGCTGTAAATATCTTCTTTGTCAGGTTTGGTACAAACATCTTGCACTAAGGAGTTCTGTATATACCTCTGGACTGACCAGATTGTGTCAGGCTGTCCATGTTTATTGGTCATATCTCTGCTGTATTAAACAGGATCATTACTGTGATTTGTGTGGTACTTCACTATGATGATCTTATAATGTCTGTCAGTAACTGATGGTGTACATGTCAGTATTAGAAGTGACCTTCTACACAACATGTCTGTTGACACAACCCCTGTTACTGTAGCAACATTCTACATTTATACCTGCAATACTTTCATTACATCCTCTTGCACTAAGAGGTTGTGACTATTGGAATGACTGTACTACATGTTATGGGCATATATATATGTGTATATATATATATATATATATATATATATATATATATATATATATATATATATATGTGTGTGTGTGTGTGTGTGTGTGTGTGTATATGTATTATATATATATATATATATATATATATATATATATATATATATATATATATAGCACTCTGTTTATGCTGTGCTGAAGAGGTCATAACAAGGCCGAAATATGCATATCCATAGCTAGTGGGGAGTTTGGCTTTATTGGCCTGAAATTGTCCATTAAAATGATTTCAAATGTAAAAGTCATGGGCAATCAGAATTCCCATATAGCTGAAACACCTGATGTTCATAAGGGTAATTTGCATATATCCCATGTGCCTCTGTTACAGGAGGTTTGGGAGGTCACTCATTGGAAGTTCTAGCTTGGCTGGAGTTTTCATTTAGTTTTTTTCTGTTTTTTCAGTGTGACCTTCTAACTCTTTGTTTTAATTTATTTGGGATACTTTTTGGTCACCCTAATGAAAATGGACATCAGCTGGGTATAAAAACCCTGTGTTTCTTATGCTTAGTGAAACACTCTGTTTATGCTATGTTGAAAAGGTCATAACAAGGCCAAAATATGCATATCCATAGTTAGTGGGGGGTTTGCTTTATTGGTCTGAAATTGTCCATAAAAATGACTTCAAATGTAAAAGTTATGGGCAGTCAGAATTGCAAGACAGCTGAAACACCTGATGTTCATAAGGGTCATTTGCATATATCCCATGTGCTTCTCTTACTGAGGTTTGGGAGGTCACTCATTGGAAGTTCTAGCTTGGCTGGAGTTTTCATTTAGTTTTTTTCTGTTTTTTCAGTGTGACCTTCTAACTCTTTGTTTTAATTTATTTGGGATAATTTGTGGTCACCCTCATGAAAATGGACATCAGCTGGGTATAACAACCCTGTGTTTCTTATGCTTAGTCAAACACTCTGTTTATGCTATGTTGAAGAGGTCATAACAAGGCCAAAATTTGCATATCCATAGCTGGTGGGGTGTTTGGCTTTATTGGCCTGAAATTGTCAATTAAAATGACTTGCCGTCCTGCTTAATGAACCCTGTTCACTAGGAGGCAAGAAAGTTTGAACCTTCTATCCTACACTAAACCTTGAACATACCTAACTCGTGAAAGGACTCCCTGCAGACCAAATCCATTCAAGTCTACTATAGCATAAAGACTTACTGTCCTGCTTAATGAACCCTGTTCACTAGGAGGCAAAAAAGTATGTGTTAAAAGTGGTATTATTTAAACACTTGCTTAATATCTAATGTATGTACTATATGCTACCTTAGCCAGGATACCCAACAGCCATTCTCTCCCCTCTCTATCCCCTAGCATTTAGATCCTTTATCACTTCTGTGCTGTCTCCTGAAACTATTCCTTACGAGCCTTCCCTAACCCTGATATATCTCTCTGCTCACTTGCCTCTGTTGTTATTACTCTAACTGACCACAAGATGGCATTCTAAACTAGGACAGTACGTAATTCTTCCATTCTTCCCTGAGCTCCATAGCTTTTTAATGTTTCTGTCCTAGGCTTGTAAACTGTCTTTCTGCCTTATCTCTACCTGCTACTCACTGCTTACTTTGCTTTGCTACTACTTACCTTCACAACCAATATTATCTATCCCCCTTGACCTACCCTGTCTCAGCTAAGGAACTCAGTAATCAACTGCTTACTGTTAGTTTTTGGCTGACTGGCTCACTTACCTGTCTAAACCCGCTTTGTTTGCCCTACGGGCTCACTTTGCTCCCCTACCCTGCCCCCAATTCTCACCTGCCCCAGCACATCTACATTTATACATAACACACTCCTCCTACCAAACCTACTATCCAATCACAGTCCTCTTCCAATTACCCCTCCCCTATTCTCTAATCAGAGAACACTCCACCTCTAATTCCCCTCCCACTACTACTCCTCCCACTACAATTTTCCTATACCCCTATACACTCATTCTTCCATTATCCTTGCCTACAATGTCTAACTCTCTCCATTCACCTCTAGACCTTCCCTTCTCAACTAGCATTCCATATTATTCTTCTCTTCACTGTACATTACCCTACCCTATCCTAACATGCCCTACCAACTCCCTTTAACTATTCAACTCCCTAGCTCCCTTCTCATCTTACTAATACCTCTGTATCTTGCTACTTCTTACTCCCATAATGCTCCTCCATTCCTCCCTCCTACTCAAACTATCCCTAACTCCCAACCGCAACCTCTCCAACTCCCTCACTTTCACTCCATATCCTCCTCCCTTATTCCACCCAACCTATTGCATCTTTTTCATCCCAAACTATTCTATACCTCATCTAAAACTCTCTCTCTGAAACTTCTGCTAAACCCTAACAAATACCTACTATACAAACCTTACCATCCAAAACTTATCACCTACAATGTCCTAGCCTTATCTGGAGACATTCATCCTAACCCTGGCCCTTGCCTCAGCACAGACTACTCCATCCATCCACCCTCTTCCTCACCTACAACAAATAACACTCCCCACCCTTTCTCTTCTTCTCCCACTTCCCCCTTAGCACTCTGAAGATCTTCACTATGAATGCCCAGAGCCTTAACAAGTGTCACCATGTACAAGCCTGGATTAATCACAATAAACCCAACATCCTAGCCATCTCTAAAACTTGGCTAAAACCCCATATCACTGACTCTGAAATATTACCTCCTGGTTACCATATCCTCAGAAGTGACCATTTAAACAAAAAAGGCGGAGGCTCTGCTCTAATTTACTCCAATCTTCTCTCTCTAATTCCTCCTCAAATCCCTACACCTAATTTCAAAAATTCCGAAATCACAGCAAGCCTTCTCCGATTAAATAAACATAAAAATATCTGCTTCATTTCCTTATACATCTCCCCAGCCAACAATATCTCCACCCTTGAAGATATTCTATACTGGGCCTCAACTCAAATAAAATATGAAACCTATATTCTAGGCAATGTCAATATCGACTGGAATAAAATTAACACACCATCCCCCTCACTTTCCATTAACCTTCTAAACCTCACCCAAGTCATCTCTTTAACTACTCGCCCTAACAAAAATCACCCCCCAGGGTCCATCTTAGATTGGATTCTAGTCTCCCATCCAAACAAAATCACTCTCTGTGGCACTATCCCTGACACCTTCAGTGACCATCTCCCTGCCTTCATCCATCAATCAAGTAGCTCCATCCAACACCAACATCTTTACATTCAAACTCGTAACCTCAGCAACTTCAACCCCTTAATTTTTTCTAACATCTTTAAACAAATTAACTGGCAACCTCTAAATACCCTCCCACTCGACAATGCTGTTGAGCATTTTAACTCTATCTTCCTAGATACTCTTAACCCTCTAGCCCCCCCTAAGAAATAAGCAAATCAAAACTAATTCTGCACCATGGCTGACCAAAGAAACTAAACAAATTATGCATCACAGAGACAAATTCTGGAAGCTCTATCAGAAAAATAAATTGTCCTCTACCTTACTCCTATATACCCAACTCCGCAACCAAGTAAAAAAACTTATTACCAAGGACAAAAAAACTACCATAATAAACTCCAGTCCAATAACAATAAAAACCCAAAACAATTCTGGAAATCAGTCAACTCCCTACTTCATTCCAGATCTCAAAACAACCCTTGCCCTGACCCTAATCTATCCGACAGTGAACTGAGCTCCCACTTCAATACCTTCTTTACTGAATCCATAGCTACGCTAACCAAAACATTCCCTAATAACAACTCACCTAACTCCCTTTTCACTTCACCCAACAACCCAAACAACAATCCCCTCAATTTCCATCTCAAACCTGTTTCCACCATTTTTATAAAAAAGCTTCTATCCAAGCTAAAGCCATGCTATAATGCCCCTGACAACATTCACTCTTCCTTCCTCAAACATGCAGCTGAAGGTATCACTCTCCCAATTAGTATTCTGATTAATAGATCCTTAAATGAGTCATACGTACCAAAACTCTGGCATTCAGCCTACATCCTACCTCTTCACAAAGGAGGCAAAAACACCACTATTTCTAACTTCTGCCCCATCGCCCTACTCTCTCCAATATCTAAAATTCTAGAAAAATGTGTCTATCACCATCTTTTGCCTTATCTAATTCAAAATCACCTCCTAACACCCACCCAGCATAGCTTCCATCCTGGCCACACTACCATAACTGCCCTACTATCCTTCCTAGAAACTGTCAATCAACCACAAGACTCTGGACTCATTGTATCCACAGTACTGCTAGATCTTTCAAAAGCCTTTGACACCATCTCCCACACTCACCTTCTTCATCATCTGGCTAATCTCAATCTCTCCCCAAATACTCTTTCCTGGTTCTCCAGTTACCTATCTGATAGATCTCAAGCAGTCAAATGGAAAAAACTCCTTCTCTTCCTTCTTGCCTACACCTACTGGCGTTCCTCAGGGGTCCATCCTTGGACCCATGCTTTTCAACATCTTTATAAATAACCTTCACACCTTCATCCCTGACACCACAGTCATCCAATACTCTGATGACACTACCTTGGTCTGCTCTGCCCTAAACTTTCCTGAACTACTGACCAAAACCCAATTAGCCTTTACCACTACAGAGAACTGGATGCACCAAAACCACCTTTCTCTCAACTCCAATAAATCCAAAATACTATTTTTCTCCCATCCGAGGTTTCCTCTTTGGACAAAAACACTTTCAATGTCCTAAGCCAAACTAACAGTGCCATTGAAGTGGTCCCCTCTGCAAAACTTCTTGGCATTACCATAGATGAACACCTCAAATTTGACCTTCACATACAACAAAACATAAAGAAAACACATCAAAAGCTAGGTATGCTATATAGGAACAATCACTTTCTTTCCATCTCCACTAGGCATACCCTGGCAACCACCTACCTCCTACCTTCCCTTCTATATGGAGCCCCTCTTCAAACCAATTTACCTGTTACCAACACCTCTAAGCTTGAAGCTTGCTATAATAAGATCTCTAAATTTGCCACCAAATCTAAAACATCAACTCATCACTGCCTCAGCCTTCACTCTCTGAACTGGTTAGAACTCCCTAACCACCTAGACTATCTACAACTAACCACTGCTCACAAACTAATATTGTCCCCTGATAAATGCCCAGTCTTAAAGGACATCCTTCCTCCATACATCCCTAACAGATCACTGAGATCTGAACACCAAAACCTAATCTCCATTCTTAAACCCAAATGACCCGCTGGCCAGCTTTGACTCTCCTTTTCTCTAGGATAAAAAATGGAACTCTCTGCCTCCTACACTTAGGACTATACCCAACACTGAATCCTTCAAAACTCATCTTTTTCTTCACCTATCTTCCAAATGGAAATGCTCCTGCTTTCACCCCACTTAAATTCTAGGGACTCCCTACTAAGCTCTCCTTACCCCCACTCCACTATACTCTCATATTTATTCTTATTTCTCAAAAGATCCAGAACAAGCAGACTTTAATTGACTGCAAGCAGGTAAATATTGTTTCATCAAAAAAAAAACAAAAAAAAAACACTCCGTCGTCAAGTTGTTAAACTGTCTCATAATGTATATTACACTCTGTAACTCTCAAATGTATGAACCCTACTCTTGTATTAACCTTTATTTTCTATTTTGCAACCTATACTGTATGGTATTTCAATTTGCAACCTTTATTTGCATTTTGTAACCTATATTCTATTATACTGTTCATGGAGCTTTTCTCCCCGGGCTTCCACTGAAAATGGACACTTCTTGGCCCACTGGACTTCCCCAGTAATCAAACTGCAAATAAAATAAATAAATAAATGACTTCAAATGTAAAAGTCATGGGCAATCAGAATCGCAATATAGCTGAAGCACCTGATGTTCATAAGGGTCATTAGCATATATCCCATCTGCCTCTGTTACAGGAGGTTTGGGAAGTCACTCATTGGAAGTTCTAGCTTGGCTGGATTTTTCATTTAGTTTTTTTCTGATTGGTTTTTCAGTGTGACCTTCTAACTCTTTGTTTTAATATATACACACACATATATATATATATATATATATATATATATATATATATATATATATATATATACACATACTTACATACATATATAAACACATATCCAGAATCATGAGTGTTCTATATACCTTCACAGATGTATCCCACCATATTTATCTGATATGTGTATATTCAACACTATTTTCACTTACAAGTTCTAAATAATTGTAGTAGTCAAAGCAGTTGTTCACTACTATTCAGTATGTATACTGAAAGATATATTTGAAAAAACAACAAGCATCTTTGCATCTCTGATGGCTTAGTGGTTAATGGATGTGAGTAAAGTATCCAGGGTCCTGGGTTCAAGACCTACAAGGGCTGTTTATTTTATTGTTAGGTAGAAGAAGGACTGTTGGATACAGAGTGGTTATGGCAGTTTTTATCAGCTTTAAGGGGGTTTGCGTGGGTTTGCAGGATGTTAAACGGTGCTAACGTATAATTAAATGAAAAGGCATTTACACCATGTATGCTTCGCTTACCAGTGTGCAAATGTGATTAGCATTTATGTTTAAGCAATGCTTACACCTTCTAAGCATAGTTCAGCCCGGGTAACCAGTGATCACATTCCAGTCTGATGAAATAACATGGTAATGACATCTTTAGTAAGTGTATTTAATTTCATGTACCTAACATGCTTCTATGTGCTGTCATTACAGTAGCAAGGGGTGTGAGTATACTGTATGGGACACTTGAGTATATATGGCTAGTACAACAATCTTTTCTCTTTGTATGTGTTTCATACATGGGTAGTATCCCAGGTTATATGCAGTCACACTTGCATGTATTATATCATTACAGTACTACTGTTAACAGTGCTTTCCCAAGTAAGAGTAGATTGCAGATTGTAGTACTGGAACCATACATCCCTGCATGCAAAGCTGGACTCTGAGCACTGACTATCGTGTTGTTGGTGTATGAGCTGTATGTTATTAAGTATTTACTACTGGATATTTATCTGATATGTGAATATTAAACGTAGACTACTATGTGTATAGAACATGTCATTGAGGGCTGCTGTCATGTAGTAATGGCATACCTATCAGTGTCAGATGTCTATCTGTCAAAACTTTCATCCTAATGCATAACCTGTTGTCTACTCGATTTCTGTCTGTTCTCTGTACAGATGTGCAGATGTCAGGTATCCATCTTGGCTGCTTACAGGCAATCTATGCTTGAGTGGCACTGAAATTTCTACCCAGCTATGTTATGAATGACACAGCTAGGAAACCCCGCCTTGTATGCACCACATGCCAGGGATCACTCAAGTGGCATCAGTTGATAGATGGCCTGCTGACAAATGTCAGGTGGCATGATACCAGTGTACCCACATCCCCTACTCTTCTCATCTCTCCATGGACATTAGCCTGGTACACACCTAAGAACACCTACACCTATGGACCCCAGTACTGACAAATGTGTTAATGTGCATTACTGAGAATAACAGTGTCTGTGTGTTTGTAAACTTCTAGTTGATAATACCCTGAGGGGCTTCCCACCCACTACACCCCCCATTGACATAGTTCAAAATGGATGCTGCTGTAATTGACATTAAATGTACCTTGTTACACTCTTCACCCTATGGACTACCTGGAGCTTGCAGTACCAGCATAACACTGTTGTACAAATGGGTAGATAGGCATGGGTTACCCTCTGAGTTCTGGCAAGTGTGTGCATGTGTGTGAGTGTGCATATTTGTAGGCTACAGCATTCTGAGGCCACATTCTCCAAATATAATACATCTTGCCATACATTATAAGGGATAGTGATGTTGCTGACATTAGGAGAGCCATGACAAACCCTCACCCTACTATCCCTGTGGCATGTGCATTAAATGCATATCCCTGTAGTATCCCTGATTAGATAGACAAGGGGTTGATTTGCAGTCCTGGTCAATGTGTGATTGTGGGTATGTCAGAACATTATCATGGGTTTCAGTGAGTAAAATATTAAATGTGGGGTGTGGGTACTGGGTATACTGTCTTTACACCATGGTACCCCCAGTACATGTCCCAACGTCCACTGTATGAGGACCACTGTCACCATCAACCATACAGGTAAATGATTACATTATCCAGCCCAATGATGCATGTGTTGTGTGCAAATTTTCTGTAACAGAATGGACTTACTGACAAGGTAGTTAGCACTGACAAACCCAGGTTTCTAAGATGTGTCTATGACTGTTATGTGTTTGTCAATTTTATATGACAGTATGTCATACTATGTATTGTTCATTAACACCCTGTACATCCCCCATTACCATACTGTACAAGGCTTGGTGATGTTATTCAGTTAACAAGAAACTCGAGACACACCTCATCCTAAAAGCTGTGTGGTGTGTGCAATTCAGCCCAATCACATTAGTAGCAATAAGCACCTAGGTAAGGGTTCTACTCTCATTGTTGGCAAGTAAGTGTGTGTGTATGTAAAAGGTTCTACTTCAGTTTGCAGAAAATACATGTCCCAGGAGTTCATTTGTCTGAGAACTGATTGGCAAAAGCTAACATTTTAAAGGAATTAGCTTGTGGAAATTCATTCCATCAAAACTAGTAGTAGATGTGTAAATACCCTCTTCCCCACTGTACAGCTGTACAGCAATACGGGAGTTGGTATATATAGCTGGGTGTGGATGTTGTGGGCACAGCCATCCTTTATGGGGTTATTGTTGTGCATATCCCCCCTCTTAGTCTACTGTAATGCTGTACAGTTTATGTTAACAGGTTAAGTAGTTGTTAATCAAACTATGTGTGGTTCTACGCCAAAGTGGAGGGCTGTGCCACCCACACCAGCTCACCTATGTTTACCAACTCCAGGATTGCACTACATTTGGAAAGAGGACATATACCCTACTAGTACCATCGTCAATGACATTAAACTGGCAGACTGATTATTTACTCATTTGATGTTTTGCCTATTTTGTTTTGGTGGAATTACATAGGCCAAAATGAGTTCACTGCAAAATTAAGTGCATCCATGTGTACAATATTCTTTGCATATTGCATCAACACTAAAGCCTCTGTGTGTGTGCTATTCACAAACATTTGGTGTGTGCCACCCAGTACACTTGCCATTGTCCACTGTAGAAGAGCTGCTGACATCAGCCACCATGCACTCACCTGTATGCACCCCTCAGACCTATCAGCCATGTGGCACATGCAGTAACTTTTATATAGACCTGTTACTTGTGTTCAGCTGTACCCATGATATGGCACAGTCAATGTGTCACCACAGTGCCATACCCCTTGTAAGAAACAACAGCAGACCAACATTCTGTTGACACATAGATACCTACAACACAAACTGAATACATTATGGAGACCACAATCAGTCAGTGTTAATAACAGCTATAATGCATCATGGCTGGACAGTTACAAACACTGACATGCAAGCATTAAACGTTCCAGCTGAAAACATGTTAAACAGCATTACATTGCTAAACCTTAGTACATTCACCCTATGCATCAGAACCATATTAGCATGTCCCTGCATTGATGTGATGGATAACAGGGATGTGGCACAGGTATCATACCATGCACAGGGTGTGTTGTGTGTTTGCCAGACACCTAGGCTGAGCTATTTGGTTGACATCATCTGTGTGTGTTAGGGGGTTCTTCATCAATTGGGCTGTGCAGATGTGGTGTGTGTAGGTATGGAGGTGCCCTAGCTGTGTTGGTGATGTGTGTGTGTGTATGTATGCACACAGTTCTGCCATATGGCTGCCCTTATTAGGGCAGGGTGTGCAGTTCACCCTGTCTGGCCATGGACACAAGAACTGTGCCTGCCAGGGGTTCCACAGGCACTAGCAGGTAAAAACCCAGATATGGTAGTCTCCCCTGATGATGACAATCCGCTTCCCTGTTGGGAACAGCCAGGACCACGTGCAAGTGGCCTGCTGTCTTGTGGTGTGGACAGCACCCCCCTGCAGTACTGGTGCTGGTACTGCCACTACGGGAGCGGCTGTGACTTGTTGCATGTCCACATAGACCTCCACCTGTTGGTGTTGCTGACCTACGTCCACGTAGCTGTCACCCTACTCCCACCATATGCTCTAACACAGACAATGCACAGTCAAAGATTCCCACCATCTCACCCAACCATCTATCCAGGACCTCTGCAAAATAATGGTGGGCACCTGCAAGATCACAGATGTTGTCAAGTACAGCAGAATGAGTAGCCCTCTGAAGCCTCAGACTCTGTCTGGTGTAATGTTCCATACGTACCTGTGTTTCTATGATGGCCCGAAACATGCATCTTATGACACCTGCTGTAGCACCTCTGCCAGGGGCATGATGGCCAGCAACTCTCCTACAAGCATCCATGTACGTCTGCCTGTGTGGTACCTCACCTGTCTTCTGGCTATGGCTGCTGTGTACAGACACACTTGCCATAGTCACCACACTGTTCTGTCCCATGCCACCACCCGCCAACTGTCCCTCATCTATGGCCACTGGTGATGGGGTATGTATAGGCATTGTGACTGTGTATGGGGATGAGGTGGGGTGGATAAAAGTGGGATGTCAACCAATGGCACATCTTCAGCCCCTGACAACCCTGCTTGTGCCTCACCATACCTATCATCATTGTTACAGTCTGTATGGACACTAACATCAGTTTGCCTGCAGGAAGGATCTTGACCCACCTCGCCAGCTGTGAGGGGAAAACAAAAACATAATTTAAGATCTGCACATCATTGCTCACCTCTACACACACACACACACACACACACACACACACACACACACACACACACACACACAAACACACGCGCACACACATACAGGTGAGGTGGCACAAAGATATTACACAGACCTCTTATTACCCAACTGTCAACATGCATGACATATGGCACTCAACAGCATGCACTGCAGCTATACTCAATCCTTGTTACCAACATTATACATTACTGTGATACATGAGTTGTGTTAGTAGGTGATGCCCCTTCACCTGGAACACATTGCACCCATGTGCACAGTATTGCTGTACACCAGTTCAGCACCCTGGCATGTACTGTGCACCATACCTCATGACTGTACACACCATTGCTGAATGTGTATATGTGTGGCAGTTATGTTTGTTCTGTTGCTCACAGTCCCTTTCTTTTTGTTTGACACATACCTGGGATGATATGAGGACAGATGTCAAAAGTGAATGCCTGACCTTTGATTTGCAGATCTCATCATCAACAGTGCATGTACGAACAATAAAATTCAATTACACTGACAACCTTTAAAGCTTACTGTGGCTATGAGGAGTGTACAAACCCTTGTTGACATGCCAGCCTCTTCTATGATATGCAATGGGGCCACAATACTGCATATGTTAACATTACACACACCTGATATGTAACATATGACCTGTGCAATGAAATGCATTATTAAACAAATGTGTTAGTCATGCAGAAGCTGAAGGAAATGCATATAATATGTGGGTTGCAGAAGTGTGCACACCCTTAACACAATGGTTTGTTGCAGCACCTGTTTACTCATTATCCCCGAGTACCTTCTCATGGTGCCTGTGTGCTTAAACCTGAGCGCGCCATGAGAAGATACAAATTAGAAGCTATTACCCCAGAGTGCCTTCCACAAGTGAGAGAAAGTTTACTGCAGATTTATAGTTCACCTTAATGTAAAAAATGCTGAAATTGTAATTAGATGTGTAATTTAGCATCTGTAGTTGTGATTCAGCATGTTTTTACATTAAGGTCACATTAAAATTCTTGCTGAAAATCCAATTTAAAAGTTCTTGATAAAGCAAGCGGTGGCAGCCAATGAGATTGTTGCAATCCAAGCCACCGCTTGCTTTATCAAGAACTTATAACACCTCCTCCCCCAGTGTATATTTCTTTTGTTTCCCCCTTAATAAAAAGAGGGTCCAGCAGCAGGTATTTCCTTTCTTTCTACCAAGAATTAGAGAATTGGACATTTTATCTGCTACTGGATCCTCTAAGGATTTCACGGACCACCATACCTATCCAGCAGTTCTTGTTCAGCTTGGCACAACAACTACCTTCTTTTATTCCTGGTAAGTATTACTTTTTAATGTTAGGCCACCTTTTTGCTCAGAATGGCCTAAGAGAGATGTGATTTATAGCACTGTGCTTCCATCTGTGTACTGTGCAATTAGTAATGTTCCTCCAGCCGAACGACAGCTGTGGGTGTATTTTTTTTGCCTGGTTTAGAAGTCTGCTCGGAAATGAATTACACTGGTTTAAATTAAACTTGTAGCCTTAAGCCAGTTCTCAAAATGAGAGGCTTAAGCTGTTTGGTCACAATACACACATAATGCATTGCATATATACATTTGTATTGTGAATGGTGATTTTTAAATACTTTGAAAAGCATTTTGTAGACATGAAGGCTTGTATCATTTTATTTTACTGTTTTAGTGAACAAAGCAGCAACAAATCTGTAGAGAGATTTAAACTTAATTTTGCAATATGGCATACAGTGTGTCAAAATGGGATGGGTGTGGATATAGATTGATCAATGGATAAGGGGCTAACATGTATTTTGTAGTTTTGTTATCCTGTCACTTTAAAACTGATTAAATGGTTTAGTAATGCTGCCATAAAGGACCTTTCATCCACTGTGCATTGGTACCTGTTCCCTTATATTAAATGAACAATTGTTCTTAAATGTGTGGGATTCTAGTGTTCCCACAGTTTGTATTCCTTAAAAATAGAAGATGACATAATTACTAGGAAAACTTCTGGAAGTATGTGCTCACGTGTGTGTGAGAGAGAACGAGCATACTGGTTGGGTACCGTGACTTTACCAACCAAACTTTTATTGAAGATCCAGCATTCCAGCTTAGATCCTACTGCACGAATGTAGCAAGAATAAGAAGCTCTGACCAAATGTAATATTATCCCAGTTTGCTGTAAATCTAAAATGAGGCAGGATCCCGTTATGTGAAGAAGTAAAAACTAGCTTCAAAGAAAGCTAAATAAAGTATCACTAAGCATCGTTTCTCAAAATTTTTGCAGTTTGTGCCTTTAGTACAGACGGAACTGTGCATATGAATTCTTTTTCTTTTCTCCAGGATCCCATGGGTGCTGGAGCAAACACAAAGAAAAATGTTTAAATACGGGTATACTACAGGCAGCATAACTCCATTTGTATTACTAGTGTAAGCCCACTGGATTTACTGCTGATGCATATCGAAAAAGAACTGCACTGAGTGAAATTTGTTTACTGCTTTTAAACAAAACAACATGGGTATTCACTGTATAACCCCTCAAGTAAGACAGACACCGTGCATTGCTTGAGAAAGTCCTAAAAGTCCTAAAATGGCATTTGCACAGCATTTTATAATTTGTATCTGTTCTCTGCTAATGTGATTGACATCTTTTAGTATTTTGGAAGGAAATTACCATTTGCAAGAAAACAAAAACATCCCAAAACTATATTACTTTATTGTCCTTTCTATAAATATTTTAGCTTGTTATTTTGCCTTACCTATGTATGCAGCCAAGTATGATAAAATGGGAATCTGATGTCTCTGCTTTTGAAGCCCTCAGTCAGAACTCATTATAGTGCTGCCCAATAAAAAGTAATGGCTGTCTTGTGGTTTATAGCTTCATGCTTGTCTCATTTCTGTGTTACTAAGTGATAGTGTGTCATGCTTTACTCTAAATCCATCTTAACCAAATGGCAGTTCTTGAAATGGTATGTGGTTATAAATTTTCCCCGGGATTCATGAAGCTTCCACCAGACGCAGGTGTAGTGTAGGCGGTATAGTGCCAAATATGGCCACCGAGCGATTCAGGTACGATCCAATTCCACGTGCACTACCGGCGTACATCAGAACTGTGCAGCTCACGGCTTAGGTATGATAATCACCCCATGCTCAGTGTCGCACCATGCAAATGAAGCCATATAGTAATTCATGAAGTGGTGCAGGCATAGCGTAAGCCCACGGAAATGTAAACCAAAAAACACGGTTTACATTTTCCCAAACAGAACATAGGAGCTATGGAAGCAGACCAGACTCATGTATTACAAAGTTAACATATGCCAATGGCTAAATACACAGCCAATGGCATAAGAAAAGATGCACAACACCTAAAAAACAACATTTAATGTCATGTACACAGTAATGCATAGTACAACCGCAGGGCATGTGTGTGCAAACTGGAACACAAAGAAAATATATACAAATGTCATAAAATCGCAATGTAAAACAAATCAGGATTTCACCATAATACGCAATGGTATGCTTGGTACACCACAACCAAGGTGCAAGGGTTGCTAAGGGTCTGCGACAGTGTTCGGCACGGTAACTATGAATTAGTAGTCAATGCCATGCAAATGAGGCAGGGAATACTGAATCGCAAATGTCCCGCTGGATGAAGGATGTACCATATGGCACAGCACTATAACACAGAGGAGTGGCTCAGAGGTGATACATGACATCAGCAGAGGGGTGTGCCACCGTAGCTGTAAGCACATTGGAGCAATGCAAATCTGGCCTGGCTGTTGCTAAGCAAAGCTGCAGGACAGGGGTGGGGAGGTAGGTATAGACCACATGTGTACGGGGATGAAAATGTGCCTGAAACCCAGTAAGCGGATGCATGTGCCGCGAACAATAGCATGAACAGGAAGGTCAGGAGAAGAAAAGAAGGAAATGCTGCAGTAGGGTAATTGGAGTACAACTGAGCAATTAACACCTATCAACTCACAGCGGACAATCGACAGCAGCTGACAAGTCTGCTTGCAGAAACCTGCAAAACAGGATAGGGGAGGCATTGGATTGCAAAGATAGGAGAACTGTCATAGCAGAGTAAAGCAAACCTACAGTAGACCGGCAATAGAACACATTACGCAAGATAAGCCAGGTCTAGGAAAAAAACAAATGAAAGCAGGCTGCTGGATGTATGCCAGAAAATGGTAGGTGAAACGTGCAGAAATGTAAAGGGAAGGGCAAGAGGTAATCCACGGCAGCCAAATATAACTCAACACCAAAGGCACCACAATAGTAGTTCCTGTAGTAAAACACATAAGATACCCTGTAGCTACGACCGTACATACACACCCTATGACATCATCGGTGTTCACAGCACAATAGTATAAAGTGTGAAAGCACCTGACACACACCGGTGTATTCCCAAACACTGCACCATAGGTGTAAACACACAGAGAACTTTTAAAATGTACATGTTGGGAGCTGCCATAGCTGTGATTCATCACCATGTGTTAGAGACTGATAGTGTTGTGGAGGATGATGCTGACAACCACCACAGGCCCCGGAGGAGGAAAAGAGTGTTCAGACCAATGGTAACCTACCAGGGGCTACATAATCTGGAGATAGTAGAGTATTACAGGGTGGACAGGGACATCTTACCGCAAATAGTGGAGCTGTGCCAGCCACACCTGAGAACCAAAAACAACAGAGGGAAACCCATCCCAGTGGACACGAAGGTATGTGTAAGCTTGCGAATACTAGCCACAGGTACCTTTCAAAGGCCAACTGGAGATATAATGGGGATCTCACAGGCATCAGCATCCAGGGTACTACACCAGTTCCTGGATGCCATGTTACCACATGCCAATGAGCATATATACTTCCCCCGAACTCAGGAGGAGTTGGCCAGCAATATGCGTCAATTTCACCATGTGGCACACTAGCCAGAGGTACTGGGTGCGATAGACTGCACGCACATACATATCAAGTCACCACCCAGTGAGCATGGTAGGCACTACATAAACCGCAAGGGATTCCACTCCATCAACTGCCAGGTCGTGTGCAATGCCCAGGGCATTATCATGGATGTGTGTGCTGGCAGCCCTGGAAGCTACCATGACTCCCATATCTGGCATGCCTCACAGCTGTAGCAGGTATTTGTCAAGGGGGACATCCCACATGGCCACCTTGTGGGGGATGCTGGCTATGCACTGGAGCCATGGATGATGGCTCCCATCAGAAATGCACACACACCCATGCAAGAATGCCATAATGAGGCACACGCACAAACCAAAATCATCATAGAGCGTGTATTCGGGATGCTGAAATCACGGTTCCATTGCTTGGACACATCTGATGGAGCCTTGCAGTACTCTCCAGGCACGTGTGCCCACATCTTCATAGTATGTGCCATGCTACATAGTATGATCCTGTGGAAACAGCTGCAGCAGGGACAAAATGGTGAAGGACCACATAGCCCACCACAATTGCCAAGGCCATCACAGGCACAGAGGGATTCATACCATGAATACACTGTGCCAGCCCCAGTAGGCAGATGGAGGCATGCCCAATATGCCTATGCCATGGCAAAGAGGGAATATATAGCACATACTCTGACAGTGTAGGCCCCTACGGACTGACACACCTCTCCACCTGCATACACAGTAAAATGGATGGCACGCACACACGACCACCTGTAAATTGTAATGTATAGGTGGCCCACTGTGCGATTCCTACATAGGCAGCCCTCAAACATTGTACACACAACAGCTATTGGAACACGGAATGTCAACACCTGAACAGTACATGCACCTATCAGCATGTTGGTGCTGTGTGTATAGGTTCCCAGGTACATCGGTAGGTACACGCCCAATTGTCACAGGCCATACACCAAATGAGGAAAACAGTGTTTGTTGTCGCCACAACATCGAGTAACCAACTGTCGCTTAGTGGAGCAGAGGCAATCGCGTGATCACATGTGTGTAAGCACTGTTCTGCACACACTCTGCACGGATTCCCTGCTGCGTAAATGAGGGGCTCCACATAATGTAATCATGGATGTTGTGTCAAGGCTTGGGGTGTACCCATGACAGGTATTTGTCACCCCAGCATGCTCCACCTATGGTCGTTTGAAGGTGTAGCACATT
Organism: Protopterus annectens; assembly: GCF_019279795.1. Lineage (NCBI taxonomy): Eukaryota > Metazoa > Chordata > Ceratodontiformes > Protopteridae > Protopterus > Protopterus annectens. The sequence continues at coordinate 464,952,736 of NC_056748.1, forward strand.
ATCGTGTGTGGCTCACTGTGATATACATAACCCAATGCCGGAGCACATCCAGTAAACATCACATGGACATACCATTAACTGGACTCATCAATATGTGAACTAACTGAGTTACCCATGTGAGTGCGATATGGAGTAACAGCTGTAGTATACTCCACATACAAAATGCCATAACATGTGTACACATCCCAGATGGCCAAGTGGTAAATGCAGTGACCGTCGTGCATGTTCCCGGTCCCACGTCCTGCAAGGGATGTAACGTAATCCCGAAGGCACGAGTAATGCATGTCGGATGCAGGTCATCAGATCATGTTTAGCACACGTTAGTGGGAATATGCATTGCCCACTGCTGGTAAGCATCGTTTAAATATGACTAAACAGATATGCGTGAAACAGGGCTAAGCTTCCCCGAATATAGCGCAGATCATGGTCAATGATGTCCAGAACAGGTGATTAAACCAGCATCATTCACCCCTGTACTAATAGCGCCTGCTCTGAAGGGTAAAACGACCACTGCCAGGAGTAGAACACGCAATCATGTATACAATCACCTAACACTATGGTAGCCAAGATGTACCTATGGTAGGGTTGTCATCTTTTCAAATGAGCAATGTGGAACATACGTCAGCTTTCTGCAGGCTGACACATACACCCGGCCAGTATGAAAATCAGAACCTCACATTCTTGCCTAGATAAAAGCTTATTCTTGTAATGTTTTAGTTACTTATTCTGTTTCTTATAACATTTAGGTGGTTCAGATACAGAATAACTGTTTTATGCAACTATTACATAAACTATAGGAAATAGGTTTGTCCTAAAATCTCAGGACATTTTCCATTTTACAAATATTTTGCAGGACACAACTGCCCAAAGAGGGACTGTCCCTCATAAAGTGGGACAAGTGGTAACCCTAACCTATGGCAGGTGTGTAATGTGACAGGTACAGATACAAACGTGCAGAGTCCAGGAAACAGTATACACCGACAAGTACATAATGAAAGGTGTAGCTTGCCTGTCACTTTCCCTGTCAGATTTATATATGTTGATATATATGGATTCACCGATATCTGCAAATATATAGATAGGTCAATGACACTCATAAAATCTTGGAGGTACAAATAAATAGGATACCGCCAACTATGGAATGTGTCACATACCGACACGCATAACCACGAGGCTGAAAGACCGAAAGAACACAGTACCGGAACAGTAGAACCGCGAGTAATATTATGATGATATGAAGGGACATTTAGTTACCGCTGCCGGCATTGCGGTCCACGTAGGTACTGTGTTCAACTATGTTTGTGAGTGCCGTAGTCTGTGTATGTGTGTGTTGAGGGTGCCGTGTGCGTGTCCGTGTGACAGTAATGTGTGTGTGAGTGTTCGCATCATGTGTCTGTTAGTGCCAACTCAGAGGTAGATCATTATGGTAGGTGTGGGTATAGATAGCCGTAGGCATACAGTTACCACCTGTCCCACATTAGGAGGGACAGCCCCTCCCTGGGCAGCTGTGTCCTGACATAAAACATTACAAAGGACAACTGTCCGAGATTGTAGGACATTGTTATGCCCCATATATTATGTATTAGTTGCATGAAATAGTTATGCCTGTATGTAAGAAACGTAAATGTTACATGCAATATGATAAGTAGCCAAAGTCCCACAACAATAAGTATGTATTGAGGATAAAAGTATGTGCTATCCTGTGCACTGACCGTGACTATGTGTCGGCCTTTAAACACTGATGTGTGTCCCGCAAGTGTCCAACAATGGCCATAAGAAAAGGTGGCAACCCATGTCAAAAAGGTTCTGTCACCAACACAACTGCAATGACTGCAAATATCTGGGACAGAAATACATGGAATAGCTGTCATTTAGAAATATCCCTTTACATATTTCTGTAATTCCGGAGGTATGGAAGTATCAACCTCACCTGCATATTATATAGAAACCAATTAACAATGGCCCAATGTATAATCCCGTAACATAAGTCTACTAACTGATAGCTCTTTAATTAGGGAAGGAACCCACATACATATATATGGAATATGTAGAAATGCAAGCCCCATAAACCTGTATATGCTATGTACACCCACCTACATCCCCCACACTAGAAATTATAGCAATACAGACTGTAATTACAGCACAAACATCCAGTCAGACAATTACATCTGCAGAAGAGTTAACATACCTTGTGAGAGACACATTTAAAGGCGCCATGCAAAATTGTAGCCGTTGTATAATGGAACAAATGGCGATGTTACAGGTTTTGTTTGCAATAGTCTGTTATCAGACGGTTGGGATGACAGGTACACTCACATGTAGAACCACATACTCTAGCTGTCACACACAATCCACAGGGGGACATGACTCCAAACTATACATGTCTCTACACATAGCAGTTGCAATTACACACAACAAAACACAATACAGGCTGTCTCCCCGAAGGTAGGGCAAATGGGCAACGCCCAAGTGGAGAATTCAATTATACCCCACTGTTGCCGCGTAATTGGTGAATGGAGTAGCTGCACAGCTGTTGTGCAAGTAATAAGTCACTCAGGAACACCAATTGGCGGCAGGAAACCACATGTTACAGGTATCGACGTATATAAGGATGACTTGCCAGACATTCAAGCCTTATGCTCATACCATAGAACTGTTTAAACAGTGTAAGAGAGATAGAGATGAAAGTCCAGAACGATAACAAGATATGTAGAACACTCGGTATGTAAGTGTATGTATAGCATGTTTCGTATTACTTATGTTAGTGTATGTATAGCCTGGTTTGCATTAATTAAAAGTGTCCGCAATGCATAAAGTGGGAAAAGGTATTTATGTAGTGATGTCTTGCTGAGCATACTAACGCTTGTAGAAATTGTGCGTCCAGCAGTGGGCCACAAGGTAAACATCACAGACACCACAAGGGATGCTACATGAGGGCTTGAAACAGAACAATTCCATACCACCCGCTGTCAGTGGTAGGGTATGTCCAACAAGTACGTGCCATAGCAGGGGATAGTATATATCGATATACATTACAGTAGGCATGTGTATGGGCATATAACGACAATGACATGTCTAAGGTGGTCCCGCTGGGCAAGTATGCTTTGCATTATGGGATACTATGTAAAATATGTGTAATGTATAGTATTGTAGGTAGATATGTCAGATATGCTACACAGCATAACAGGCATATCATGCATACCAAAGGTATCGTCTATTGGCTTGTACAATGTACAATAACAGGATACATTTGGCTTGTAGTCACAGGACATTGTAATAGCATGATAGCTAATCTAAGTGGAAGGGCTACTCAAGTAACCATGAACAAAGGACATGTTATAGCTTCACAGGTTCATAGTGGGGTACTATGCAGTCTGGCAAGTCTATGTGTAAGCACAACCATAGTGTTCACACCAGTGGCACCTCTCTAGGGTAGTGTCCTGTGAACAGCAGAGCCATGTGTTACCTGCACCTCTGCACAGTACAGCCACTGCAATGATCCCTGGCGTACATGTGTCCCCCATCCACCAAGTGTGGTATTACATGAACAGTGCTACTGAGTGTCCCTGCGTGATGTACATAGAAATCATGTTCCAAAGCATGATGAGTGTCCGGTTTGGGAATGTAACCCTCAAGCACATCCCACTCATCATTGCGTGTGTGCACATATCCATGAGCATGTTGCTCACAGTGGCTTTTGCTTATGTCACGTATGTGGAGTATTTCCATTAATATTGTTGTGGACATGGGCCCTGTCTGTTCAGCAGAGGTCACCCCTGAGTATGTAGTATGCAAATATGTACAGACGTGGTGTCCGTAGTTCAGCCACATACTTCAACTGTTGGAGCTCAATAAACGTCACGGCATGTTAATGTTGTGGTATGTAAAACCGTAGCTGTTGTGTAAGGTACACCCTAAATGGGGTGTTGTACCCTCGAATGTGTGTATACGTCTAGAGTTCAGAGGTAAAATGGGTGCCTATGTACCAGCTACATACCCAGTACAGATAAGTGTGGCCACGTAGAAGGATATCCACGCCACAGTGGCAATATGGTTATCACAGGAGTGGGTGCGACATACGTGTGTACTATGAACACACACAATGTGTCATGTATGTAGGGGGCTACCACCTATGTGATAAGTCAGTGGGTGAATGGTGTAATGCAAAGGGCATGTTCATGCACCTTGTGTCATGTAGCTTGAGGCCATGATATTGATATCAGGTATCCGTCACAGTGACACCCTTATGGATGGAGTCAGTATCAGCTGGTGGAGCAGTCATGGTGCTTTGTATGCAGTGGTCTGTAAAGCTAGGCAGGGAAAGTCCTTCTGTCCTAGCCTGTACCTCAGGGAAGCATATACCGAACATGAGGGGCCCTATGACTGAGGACTGTTGTATGCCAAGTGTAACTGCAATACAGTAGGTACTATGGTATGCTACCCTCATTGTGTGTGTCCTGCCCATGAGCCACTTTGCATAACATTCTGAGACATAGGATTCGATGTGCAGGGGGATGTGTATATTGTCAATACCAGAATGGAGAATGGGGCTGAAAGGCAATGAGAGAACAATGTAGGCTGTGTGGACCCCCGTGCCATCATCAACTACCCTGGTAACTTATGAAAGGAGTCCACCAGGTGTAGGAGCCATGCTCTGTCCCTAACAAGTCCAACCTGGGTGGTATCAAAGGACCGGAGCCCAACAATGTCTCTGTGAATGACGTCCATGATGATGTGCCCCATAGCCATGCAGAACAGTCCAGTCAGGCGTGTAGGGCAATAGTCCCACTCCTGCATTGTGGCGCCACCTGTGTGGAGTCTGATAACTGTTGCTGTGTGCCATTCAGGGGCCACAATGTCTGATACAAGGCTATTACTGAATATGGTGGCCTAGTGGGGAGACATGTCATTCAGAGCTTTGTGGACAGGACAGCCTTGGACTTTGGATGGTCACATGGGGCCAGTGTCCCAGGCCATATAGAGTGCAGGTTAGTACTGTGTAGGTGTGACCGCAGGGACACTGCAATGTTGCTGCATGCATTGTGGCCCTTTAGGAAGTGAGAGGGTGTAATGATAGCATTGAATCCATCTGCAAGCATGTTGCCAACATCACCTGCTTCTGTAATGTTCCTGAATAACTGTTGTATGTGAGAGCAGATGTGCGTATTGCCATTGACTACTGACATACCACCATAATGCCTTGTGGTACACCCTGGAATGTGTCGCAGTAATGTTCACGTAACTAGTTTTGGAGTATGTGATGAGGGATCCCGTGGCCCTACCGAGGCTGACCAGTGAGCTACCCCACCCATGGGATTGTACACCACTGTGCAACAGCCTCCACATGTTGTTGTAAATTATGTCCATGGAACTGGACCCCCAGAGTGGCATCTGTTATCTGGTGGGTACCATCACGGCACTGTGTGGAATAGCATGATCCATGCAGTCATGTACGTGCTAATGAAGTGCACTGAGGTATGTGTCAGCATTTGTATGTGCATTGTCCATCTGCACAGGTGTCATGCTGTTAACTACCGCTGTCATAAGACGTCTGTAGTAGGTGTTGTAGTACTCATGTACTGTGTATGCCGTGAAGGGTGTGGTGCCAGGATGTGGCTAACAAGGGTGATTAGCATATGTCCAGAATCCACCAATGAGGGGATAACCCCAGGTGTGGCACACCAGTCACATGTTGGTAGTGTCCATGTCAAGGATATTGTTGGTCTTGGAGGTGGTGCGTATGGCTTGATCCAGCCAAGTGGAGGTTATGAATCATGGATAGCATTGGCCTAATGTGTCGGTACATGACTGGCTATCCCAGTTAAGTGTGGGGTAGTGTCAGTCTCACATCAGTAGTATCTGTCTGAGCCCTACTGTCCAGTACACCAACAAATGGGGTCTGGTAACTGTGGGGTATGTTGTTGTATCCATAGCTTGTTACAATGAGTATAGCAGTTCTGGACACAGTTAGCTGCATGTGGAGCACCTCTGATGCATTGTGCTAAGTAACTATCCAGGATGTGTGTACAACATAGTGGAATATGGGAACACCTCAGCCCTGAGTGTGCCGGTCCAGGTACATGGCTGAAATGTATGGTCTATGTATAACCTGTCATTGCAGGTGTGCTCTGCAGAGCCTAGAGGCAGGTCCCAGTCACTGCAGAGATATTGAAGTTGTGCATTATAAGGAGTGCCTTGCCTGCGTGTGTCAGAAATGAAGATGTCAATTACATCTAATGCAAAACATTTAAAGGATTTTGCTAATTCTTATCATTTGAATGATATTAATAATCAGATAGATTCAAAATCATTACCATACACCTTTTTTTCTAACAGATACAAAACTTATTCAAAAATAGATAGGGTCTTTATTTCTAACCAGATGGTAACAGATTTAATTAATTCCAAAATCATTTCATGCCCTATATCTGATCATAATTCAATTGTTTTTGAATTCATGATAAAAAATACTCATAATGTTCAGATCAAAAGGATACCAGCATACTTAACTCAACTAAAAGACTATAAAGAATATATACTTTCAGAAGTAAAACATTTTTAGACATAAATAACACTCCTGAAGTCTCCATTGTTTATGTTTGGGATGCCTTAAAATCATATCTATATGGACAAAGTATCAGATGGTATAATAATAAAAGGAAATCTTGGGATAAGGAATTGTTAGATATTCAAAGTAAATTAGACTCTTATAAACATAATAATAAAGAAAATATTATGGACAAGAAAGTTATTGAAGAAATAAACAAACTAAATGAGAAATACAAAGAAATTTTAACTCATAAATTTAAAATAACTTTAGAGAAATACAAGTTTTTGTCTTATTCAATAAGCCCCAAATACTTATATAGACTTAAAAATAAAACAAAAAGTTTGAATAAACAAAACCATATCAAAGAAATATTTTCTCTAAGGAAAAAGAAGAATGTTTCTAGTATACCAGAAATACTAGATGAATTTAGAAATCACTTTCACAAAATTAACCATAATAATATTAACATGGAACCTAAAGATAAAATAAAGGAGTTTATAACCACAAATATGAATAAAAAGCATAATAAACAACAGATTAAACTATTGGACAAGGGTATTTCATATACAGAAGTTATTACACAAATAAATAAGCTTAAATCAAACAAAGCACCGGGTAATGATGGTATTATACCAGAGATATATAAAATCCTTTCTAAAAATACATATTCATTAATACATAAGGTTTTTATTTTGGCCCAAACTGAGTTAATAACCCCCCCATCTTGGCAATATACATTTATTTCGCCAATTTTAAAACCTAATAAAGATCCAGCTAGATGTTCTTCATATCGGCCCATCTCATTACTTAATGTTGATTATAAAATGTTTATGAATATCTTTGCTGATAGATTGAAGACAATCATTCCCAGCATTATAGATATAGATCAGACAGGCTTCATTGTAAATATAAATACTTTTGATAATATAAGAATAACTTTAACATTAATAGATTTTGCAAATAGGAAAAAGAAAGATTTAACACTTATTAGTCTTGATATAAGTTCAGCATTTGATTCAGTAAGTTGGGACTATCTGTTTACCTTAATGAAGTGCACAAACTTCTCGGATGCATTTGTAAATCTAATTGAACATTTATACAAAGGAACGTTGGCTTATATTAAGGTAGGAACATATGTTTCACAAAAAATACCCATTCTTAAAGGTACAAAACAAGGATGTCCACTTTCTCCACTATTATTCACTTTAGTAATGGAGCCTTGGGCTAATTTGATCAGAAACAGTACTGACATAGAGGGTTTTGAAATAGATGAAAATACAACATCCAAAATTCAACTTTTGCAGATGATGTTCTAATTACATCAGCAGGATCTAATTCTTCTATACAGTCTCTATTTGATAACATGATGAATTTTAAAAGTATTTCTGGTTTAATATTCAATGAAGAAAAAACTAAAATACTACCTATATATACACTAAAAAATATTCTCATTAGTGATTTTACTAAATATGTACCCAATTCAGGTCAGATAACTTATTTAGGTATAATACTATCTAAAGATATTAAATCTATTATATATAATAATTATAATACCTGTTTTCTTAATATACAAAATCTTTTTAATACCTGGAATAATATGTTTTTTACTATGGAGGAGAGACTTACAATTATTAAAATGATAATATTCCCCAAGATTTTATACTTAATGCAATCAATAATACTTCCAACCTACAAAAAGAATTATCAAGAAACTGAACACACAAATGTTAAATTTCTTATGGGCACCTAATAGACCTAGGATTGCATTAAAGAAACATACTAATAGCTGGTCTCAAGGGGGTATTTCTTTTCCAGACTTTAATTTATATACTATCTCTTCTATTGTAAAAGTTATTACTTTATTAATAGATCAGTCATATGTCACAAAATGGAAAGATTATTGGGAGCTAATTAGTATACACTTCATGAAAATCTCCTTAACACATAAAAATATGATTGTAAATAACTCCATGTTATGGTTACTAAAGGAATTTTGTACTTCACCTATTACACCTAAACATATGGTTTGTTACCCATTAAATATTATTATTAGTTATCGTAACTTTATATTCATGCACCCTAAGTATAGGGAATGGAATTTTATTGTATTTCCTATAATGTATACTCAGGGTATGCTTTTGTCATCTACATCTTAAGGAACTCATTTAGCTATAGATAATGATCTAAAGTACTGGTATCAGTTGATATCTGATAATAAAGTTAAAAATCTAGATTTCTTAAAACAAGAATTTGATCTAAGAGAAACTTGCTGGTTAGAGGTTCAGACCTTTAGACAACATCTCATTAATAAAATAGATTTAATGTCTATAACTGTTAAAGAATCTATTCCAACACTGATTGATTACTTGATATTAAATTTACAACATAAAGTTTCTGATAAAGGTAAACTTTCATACATACATAAAGTTATCAGACAAGAAACTTTTTACAGTGTAGATTCATACTGAAATTATTTCACTTCTATTAATGGGGACCCACCAAATCAACAAGATAAACAATATATATTGGAATCTGCTTATAAAACTACGTCTTCCATTGTCTGGAGACTTTATACATGGAAATTTTTACATAGATCTTTTTATACACCTTTGATGATGAATAAAATAAATAATAAAGCTAATCTATGTAAGAGATGTAATGTAGAAATTAATGCTGACTGGGCTCATATGTTTTATGACTGTATAAAATTGAAAGAATACTGGAAGTCAATTAATGAATTTTTGCAGGCTCTTTTACAGATAATTTCATTATTTCTAAATCTCTTATATTATTCAACACACCTGTACCTCAAAGTGTTAAAAGGTTAAGCTTCCCTTGTTATGGTCTATTCTAGCAGTGGCTAGGAAAATAATAACTAGAAATTGGATTTCAGATACACCTCCTTTGTTCAATGAATTTAAAAATGTTATGAATATAGTGTGCCATATGGAAATAAACACAATTAGGACTAGAACAAATAGAAAAACATCTTATTTTATTGTATGGGATAATTTACAAAATTTGTTAAAAAAATTTTAATTTCAATAGCATGGTATTTTAGTTTAATTAATTGATCTGATTGTAGTGGATGTCTTTGTAAATACTTTAGTTGTTTTGTTGAATATTATAATAATACCTATTTTAATTACTTGTATAAAATTGTTATGATATTTCTCTTATATGTTAAAACAATAAACCTGTTTTGAAAAAAAAAAAAAAAAAAAAGAAATGAAGATGTCAAGCATTGCGTCACATGGCCCCATATTTTGCTTGCCAGTTCCCATTCTGGTGGTGAATGTTATTGGAAATTGTGCAAGACAGGCAGTATAGAAGCAGCAAGAGCCTTACATGTGATCTGTACTCCCAGGGCTGACAGGTGCAGGTCATATGTGCCAAAGCATCATGTTGTTTGACCATGTCAGTCAAAGCGAACAGATACCAGATGCCTGTGGAATGACAGCAGAAGCATAGGCAAATGTTGAAGTGACACAGTCAGTCATTGTACAGTGGTATCAGGTCCGGATGAATGCATAATGCTCCCCAGGGCTTGGGCTACAAGACTGGTGAGTTATTGCATGTCCCTGCACATGTAGTCTGTGAAGTTGCATCTCAGGAAAGTCACACTAACATGGAGAACGACAGTCACATTGTACCTGGTGAGGTGTGGCATGGGTGCATAGGTTATGTTGCAGAACCAGTTACCCAACAGCAAGATATAAGCAACTATCGCCTTGTGTAGCCCGCTGAGTGGAACAGCAGTGTGACTGCCTACAGAGTCACCTATGTCAGTTGTGTTGTGTATGTCATAACACCTTATTGGCTGTATGAGATGGGCACACATGAGTCTGTGAGCTATAAGTTGTTGTTGTTATGTTTGGTGATGGGGGCTGCCTTTGGTGCCTACATAGAGTATGGAGAAGTACTGTACATGTCCTCGTATGTGTGGCCTTTGGTGGATATCTTGTGAAACTATGTGATGAGTGGGGTGTGTTGCGAATGTTACACATCCCCACATGAGTGTCAGGTGCAGTCAGGGTTGGTGACAGCATTACCCCCAGCAGGGCTGCATATGTGCATTCCTCACAGGCTGCAGTGTCGTATGTTGGGAGGTGAGCATTGACTGTGTACATGAGACAATTGCTCTATTGCCACATGTACACCATATTCATCATATAGACAGGCAATAGCATTGGTACATGACAGATGGACATGCCTGTATATACAAACATGTCTCACAAGATATGTGAGTTACGTGTGTACAACAGCTGTTGTACTGTAAGCAAGCTGGAAATGTAAGGACAGACAATGTACCTGTGAGAAATGGTGTGGAATGGGTGCTATATTAATCAGTAGCTCATGACGTGCTCACAAGTTCTGAACAGGTGCTGAGCATGAACATACAATACAGATAGGGTGTTGGATAATATCAACCCACAAGTGGTGTCGACAGTCATAATTGGTGGCACCGTACTATAACCCTGCTGAGTATGGCCAATGTATATGTTAGCAGTACAGATGTACATGACAGTATGGATGTTTGACTACATATACCTTTGTATGTCACAGGAGTGTTCTACCAGTGGCCTGTTGACAGAATCACAACTACAAAAGGCGCCAGAGTGACGTGTGCATATCACACCAGTGCCAGCTACAGTAAAACAGGGTTAATGTGTTGTACTCCACCATCATTGTAGCCCATACCACACAGACAAATGTCAGGCATCTGTGTATGTAAGGATGTGAATGGCCATGACCTATGAGCTATAGCTGTCTCAGTGTTGTGAACAACATACAGAATGGGCTGTGTGGGTGAGGTGTGTGACATATGTGCACATTCTGATGGATGATATCAGCATTGTCACCGCTAGGTGAATATCCCTGTACCCATTAACTACCACCTATGCTGTGGTCAACATTATGGACACTGTGTAAGGGATGGTGCTGTGCAGTACACCTCCCTGAGTTGGTGACATCTTCAGGCCCCTTAACTAGTCATACAAGGTACCCATGTCATGACAGGGTGCCATCCATGAGCACGGCGATCATTGGACAGGCATACACAGCACTTGGGTGACCAATATTGGAACACATATCACCTGTAAGGGTTATTGGCCATGCGTGGATGGGCAATACCAGCCTTCACAATCCTCACCTCCACGATTCAGCATGCTGTCTACCTTGCATAAAGACATTTGCTACACTATGTTGTTGGACATGCTACATGTCCATATCCTGATCTAAAAGACATACATCATGGGCAGCCACCGCCCTGCTACTAGTATCGCCACATGCTGGACAGATTCCTGTGCCATACATGTGACATACTCCCACCATACCATGCAACCCTGTCCATCAAAGCTGCACATGTCATCCCTGTCATACATGGTGTGATGGCCGCATGGTAGATGCAGTACCAACTGTCTGGATCAGTAATGTGGCACTGATGCACCTCGCGGTGGCATAATGGCTGTCGAATACAGCTAGGAAACCTTGCCCATATATGTTATAGTTGATAACCATCCCTACGAATGACGTCCGACTAGAAATTGTCCCATGAATATCACATGTGTAACACAGGCGATCCGTGGCAGGATGTTGAACAGCTGTACAGTGCCGTGTCGATGTATATGGCAAAACACATGCATGCAAAGGTTTCCATACGTATGTGTGCATTGTCACTGCTCAAGTCCATTAAGGCTATGTATGTGTTGATATGTGACATATACACAGCTTCAAGGTCAACAGCATTACCGTGGACACATCCAGGCATGTGCATATAGGTAAGAACACCAGTGCAGGCAAACAGACATGTCCACATCAAGACAGCATTCACATGAAGTATGAACAATGTAATGAGGTGACACACATATATGGTGATGATATCCAATGCATAATGGGTGTTACATGTGTGTGACACAAACATGTCATTCATGTCAGTGTCATGATGATTTGCAAAGATAACTGTGCAGATGTACCAGATTTACTAGAAATGTATGTGCAGCAGTATCTCTGTACATCTCTGAAACTGTGACCTGTCACCATCATTATGTCTTACAGATAATGCCTCGTACACGCCTGCCAGCGTACAGCTGGCAGGAGGATGATGTCCTCATCCCGTACCTCCATGAGAACTATGAGGTGTTGTTCAGCCATGTGCCACAGCATACCCAGCAGTGGGACAACCTGTGGCAGGATCTTCGCAGGAGGGTGAACGATGTGGGTGGCCATAACCGCACCTACCAGCAAGTGCGCAGACACTGCACAGACTTGATATGACATGCAAAACAGCATGCCACTGCAATTGCCAGGGAGCAAGGTGGAACAGGTGGTGGGCCACCAACCCGGCCCCCACTCACACACACGGAGGAGCCACTGGCCAGTTTGGGGACACCCTCAGAACAGCATCCACAAACACTAGCTGCCATCATGGAGGTGGGTGTCTCCCAACCAATGAGCCTAGAGTTGCCTGTTAAGTCAGTACTGCACATATGGCTATTATATCCCATTTAGTTGCATGTGTCACTGTACATTATGTAATGTAACAACATATGCAAGGTATGTGAACACAGATGCTGCATACTACAGTATGCTACCCTGTGTATGCATACATGTGCATACTATATGCTATTGTACAGGCAACTGTGTTAACATGCACAGTGCACCCTGTGGCTGTCATACAGTCATGGATAATGTTCATACTGCTGTGTCACCCCTATACAGGTACCTCTAGCATGCCATACAGACATGAGTCTGTTGCAGGTGAGACTGTCATCAGTATCAGGCATGTTAAAGCATAGATCTATTCACCATGTGGCCAGTTAACACTTGTACACTTGATGTTTGTTCCAGTCATGATATACAGGTTGCATCACCCATCATTCACACAGGCCACCTATGTGCACTATATACAAACAAAATGATACACCGACATGAAACCACAGTATTTGTCATTGCTACATGTGTGGACAGCTGTGCATACAATGGTGGAGGTGTTCTACAATGGATGCATATGTACTATACATTGGAATGACACGTGTGGTACACAAACAGTAACACACAGTGAGCTGTGTTATGGGCAGCCCACAGGAGTTACCACTGTGTTATATGCCCTTGCAATGGGTGCACACATTGTGATGCGCCATCTGACATGTCCCAGACATGTAGTGTTTTGGCTGCAATATTGTCACACTATCCCATAACCCATACCACACATACCAAACATACAACCCATTGGCTGCATAGCCCTGTGGATGGTGACATATTTGACATCTATGGGTGTATGTCATATGGGACAACACAGACATGTGTGATAGACAGCCATCACACACATTTCTCCAACACGTGCACACATAGCCATCGGGAATGGCCACAGACACATAGCCACACAGTAGATGTGATGTGTATACACCCTGTTTCACATTGTCCACACATGGTCAAATTATAGCCTTAGTTGACCGATTATTCAGTTGATGTGGTACACTGGACATCTTAAAAGCCTGTGCACAGCTGCTGGAGATGTTACTGATGTCTACCATATAAGATGTGTTGAACATCACCACTGTGTCATAGCATGACAGTAGTCACCTGTACAGCTTCCACAGACATTGACACCACATTAGGCCGCAGATACTGTACATTTCCCTTGCTGCTGTAGGACATCACCATTACCTGTGCACCTTGTGTGTGTGGTACATCAATGTCATGTGGGAAATGGTGACTTGACAAGTTTGCTATGTGTGGACATGGTTGCCAGGCAGCTAAGACTCTGTAGTAGTTGTGCAGGGGTGTCGACTGTAGGTCCTCCAGTGAGCTGTCACATGACACAGCATGGTTTTGTGTGTATACACCTCAGCATTGTGGGTCATAATCCACAGTTATGTCATGGGTATGCATGCAGTTATGGCTATGCAATGTTTACATATTATGCACTGTATAGCAATATAGATGCCTCATGATGCCATGCAATGGCACAGTGTCTGTACTTCACACTGTATAGCAATGTAGGCAGATCACACTACCCTTCCATGCTCATGCACATTTGCTAAACATGCATTCTATCTGTAGGGCATACAGACAACACTGCAATGTGATGCCCATTACGATGCTGTACATGTGTCAAGACACCATTGTGTCAGACATGTATGCATGTTAATGCACACGTCAGTGGATTACATGTCAAGGTCACGTCAGCCATGTGTACTGTTATCCTGTTCTGGTCCACATGGTGTATCACAGGGATGCATGCATACTACCATGATTGTGTGAACTGCATGGCTACTGATATGACACCTGCTTGCTGTAGTGTGCACCACAGGGAGGTATGGTAACTAACACTATTATTGTCTGAGTTGCATGCCATCTGCTGTATCACAGGCATGCTGCATGCTGTCTGTCAAATCACATGCATGGTGTGTGTGTCTGTGTGTGTGCGTCTATTGTAATTTAGTCTTTCTTTGCATTCACAGGTGATGTAGGTGTGTTACCCTCCTGTGGTCCATCTGATGTTAGTGTCCCCACAGATACTAACAGTGATGAACATATGCATGAGGTACAGGCAAGGTTGTCAGGGGCTGAATCTGTGCCAATGGTTGCCATCCCAGCTATGTCCCACTCTTCCCCACACACAGTTCTGCTGCCAACACATACTGCATCACCAGTGGCCATAGAGGAAGGACAGTCAGCATCTGTTAGCGTGGGACAGGAACCTGGGGTGGCTACAGAAGGTGTGTCTCCACACCATGGTGTCAGTGTAATGACAGCAGATGTGCCACACAGGCATGCGGCCGGTGCTGCTCATAGGAGGACCTCTGGCAGACATGCACCTGCAGGACAGAGCGCAGCAGCTGGTATCACCAGACACATGTTCCAGACTGTAATGGTGGCACAGGCACATGCTGAACAGCAGAACAGAGAAGGGCAAAGGCTGCAGAGGGCTGCTATCTGTACCCTAAACAACAACATCCAGGCATTGGCAAATGCTCAACAGCAGATTGCTGATGTTCTGGACAGGCGAATGGGTGACATGGTCGGAATTCTTGACCGTGGCATGGCAATCCGCAAGTGTGAGCTGTCTGTGCTGGAACATCTGGTAGGAGTGAGGTATAGGCCACGTGGACGTAGACCAGCTACACCAACTAGTGCAGGTCAACATGAGCGTGCCACCTCACATGCTCGTTCCCATAGTGCCAGTAGCAGTGGCAGTGCAGCTGGTGCTGCACTGTCCACACCAGGACACAGCAGGCCACGTGGATGTGGCCCTGGACGTTCCCAGCGGGGACACGGTTCCAGTGGACATGTGTCATCAGACAGTAGCCAATCTGTACCTCTGCCTGGTAGTGCCCATGCAACCCCTGGCAGGCACAGGTCACGTGACCGTGGCCGGACACAGTGAGCTGTACAACCTGGTCTGTACAATCTGGAGCTGTCAATAATACCCCTGTGTAGGCCTCACAAAAGGCAGAACTGTGTGCACACATACACGCACACAGCAAACACATCTGTAGGGCACCACAACACCCACATGCATACTGAACAGACATGTCCAATCATGTCACTGGCCTTTATCCACACACATGATGTCATTGATTGGTGCAGCCTATGCCCCTGGCTAGCATTATCACCCTGTGCATATGATGAAGCCTGTGCCACATCCCTGTAATCTGCACCATCGGTGCAGGGACATGCTCAAATGGTCTGATGCACAGGGTGAACAGAATAGTGGGAGAAGTGTGTATAACATTAGTTGTGTATGAATAGTGAGAGAAGTTTATATTACATTAGTTGTGTACTGTTAACATGCAACAGACATACCATGTAGTACAGGTTTAGCATGCATTGTTATATGTTCACAGTATGTGTCTTGGTAACAACAGTAACAGCATGTTGGTAATGATGACCTGGTTCCCTCCTTATGGTCTACTTGCATGTGCCTACAGGTAGCAGTGTTTGCAGTCTCCCATGTGTAACTGTGGAGTACTCACAGGCACTTATGGCACTATCAGCATGCTATATGTAGCCTCAACCTGACTGTTGGAAGGGCTAACATACCACAGATGTCCACACATACACTGATCCAGACACATGTGGGAAGTTTAATAGATTACAGTGGCTAGAGATGTGGCATCCATACCAGGTCACATCACAGGTATGTTGCCATGGTGCAGGGGTTGTACACAGCGGTCCAGCCGATGCTAATGTTAGAGGCCATCTGATAGCATGAGGCCTCACTGTGTAGCAGTCATATGCCGTCACATTACAGGAACATGCACACACTCTTTGGGTCAACAACACTGTAACACACACCCCATAGTGTTGAGGTGAGGACCCCTGCCTATGTGGTTATCACCCTCACAGTACTGTGCACCCATGTGATGCGACACAGAGAAAGATCATGTACAGGTAGCCAGTACACCTGAGACCTTTGGCATCAACAGGGTAGCAGACTGCATCACCATGAGGGGTTAGGGATCCTGTGTGTTCTGTATGGTAGCATACACCCTCACTCCATGCACCAGACAGCCACACATACATACATACATACACACACACACACACACACACACACACACACACACACTGTGTAGACCACAAATGTCATACACATACAAATAGCTGATGTGTGTGATACACACACCGCACCTGTCTATGTCATGCTTTCCACACTGCAGTAAGTACAGATCTCTACAACAGTGTACAGGGGTGAGTAACAATTGGGATGTATTCCCCACCATATGTGGCATATATGGTCACACAAGCAAACACACATGGCAGTACTGTGAATGATACACCTGCTATATGATGATACATCTGACAGACATGCAGCAGTATTGGCCGCATTTTGTGTACCAACGCTATGTCCGGCAATTGTGCTGTTATATGCACACGGGAGGATGTGAGAGTTACAGGTGTCAAGTGACGTACAGTCGGTAACACCTGACCACTGTGTAGGTTTTATGTCTTCACCATCAAGTAACAGTAACATAGCGTACTGTTTGCACATGTAATGGTAGGATGGCGTGTGACACACCTGTGAGCCGTCCCTGGCAAACATCCATCTACACAGGTGGATCACCACTTTATGTGCACACATCCATCCATACCGATGTACATCATACCGTACTGTCAGTATGTCCCCATATACAGGTGTCAATGATGGGTCTGCATTGCAACTGCATGTTGTAGTTAGGCACAGATGAGTTACTTACATCAGCTGCTGCACATGCATGGTAGCTGCATGCACACTACAGATTGTACATGTGTGTTGGTCCTACATGCCTGTCATGTAGCCATGTTTGTATGCATTGCAATTGGTGGACATGTGTGTTGACATACATAACACATGGACTGTTGTATGCTATGATGGGTGTCATGGGTAACTAGTACAGAGGGAATGTGCCCTCGGTCAACATTGCTAGCTCATGTACTGTTAGCATTCAACAGCCATGGACCCACCTTCCATTTGTGTGCGTATGATTGCTGTAGCCACTTGTCTGCACGGAGGACAGCAAAAGCTATGCTATGTACATGTGTTGTGTGTGTGGTCCATGCACATATCCACTGCAATTACATGTATGACATATCCAAACATGTGTGTTCGTTGGTGTACAGCGACAGTCATCTGTCACAGCTGTGTAAGACCCAGGGCCCCTGGTTTGTGTAGAGCCTACCTGGTTATGTATAGTGGTAACATTGCAATGCATAACACATGATCGAACCCTGTCAGTACATGTGTAGTCTGCATAGTTGCTGTAGACATATGTACAGTCCACTGGTCATGAGTCGCACAGTGTTGTATTATTGTATGACTGTGTATTGCTGGTACAACGACATGGTGATGTCTGAGGGCTACATTGTAGACTGCGGTGCGTACCTCTGTGATCTGCACCTGGGACATCTGTGATGGCTCCTGAGTGTGTACTGGTCAATACATGTGAGTGGCCTTCATGTACGTGGGGACAGTAATACCATACTGTGCCCTTCCATGTTTAGAATCCGTGTGCATGCAAGATGGCCCTTTGCAACTGCTAAGTGTGTGAGCATGCCCAGTACGCCATTGTGTAGATGGACACACAGTACATTACAAACTGTACCCTTCCATGTTTAGAATCCGTGTGCATGCAAGACGGCCTTTTGCAACTGCTAAAGTGTGTGAGCATGCCCAGTACGCCGTTGTGTAGATGGACACACAGTATATTCCAAACTGTGCCCTTCCGTGTTTAGAATCCATGTGCATGCAAGACGGCCCTTTGCAACTGCTAAGTGTGTGAGCATGCCCAGTATGCCTTTGTGTAGATGGACACACAGTACGTTCCAAACGGAAGTGTGATACTAAGCGTGTGGGCATGGCCAGTGACACCTTGTGATGGTGATGTGCCTCTGTGTATGGGCATGGCCATTGACATCCTGTATAGCGATGGTGGTCCTCCAGGCAACAGATGTCCATTTTCGATGTCATGATGGATGCCTACATTGAACACACTGGTTGACTGTCTTGAAGGGTGTACTGTCTGTGGCGTGTCCCATATCTATGTAGTGTAGTTGTAGTGATCCTTAGATATTTAGTTGTCCCGATCACACCACTGCTGTGTGTTTGTCTACGTCTACCTTGAGACAGTAATATGCTTTCAGACTGCTCACTCTCTATACATTCCCTATCGACATCCTTGCCTTTGCAGATGATGTCACCCACCTAGAAGTATGCCTCTGGGAGTGCTGTGTTCAGTAATCACGGTAGCGCATTCTGTAAATGCGTAATGCTGTAGTGTGATAAGGTAGTTAGGTGTATGTTCGACTCCCAGCCGTGCCAAGTGTGTGCCTCTGTGTGTGTGTGTGTGTCTGTGTGTGTGTGTGTGTGTGTGGGTGTGTGTGTGTGTGTGTGTGTGTGTGTGTGTGTGTGTGTGTGTGTGTGTGTGTGTGTGTGTGTGTGTATATGTGTGTGTGGGTGTTTCCCACTGCATGACAACAGTACATTGCTTTTATACTATTCGCTCTCCATAGAATCCGTACGGTGTCTTTGCCTTTGATGCTGATGTCAGCAAGCTAGACGTATGCCTGTGTGAATGCTGTGATCTAGTAATCACGGTAGCGCATTTTGCAAATGTGTAATGCTGTAGTGTGATAAGGTAGTTAGGTCTGTGTTCTAATCCCAACCTGCCAAGTGTGTGTGTGTGTGTGTGTGTGTATGTATATATATATATATATATATATATATATATATATATATATATATATATATATATATATATATATATATATATACATATATCTATATATATATATATATATATATATATATATATATATATAGATATAGATATAGATAGATATAGATATGCATGTGGATATTAGCACTATTGAATGTGCTGCATTATTTGTACGTGATCAGCTTGGATGTATCTAAATCTGCTATGGCTCTACGATAGTGCACATACTGTGTGCTGTAGTGATCCTGGGTTAAAGTTGTGTAGTGACCAGTTATTTTGTTGCTGGGTATTACAAGGGACATTGAAAACAATGATAGTACAGCAGCTTTAAACAGTCGTGTGCACATCTCAGCAACAGTCAGCAGTGGTTATTACATTGGAGGATGAGTATGGCTCATATAACTATGTATTAAATTACAATACTATGCAAATCAGGTTAACATTACTGACACCCGTTTATCCACAGGTTGTGATACAGATCCCAAGAAAGTATGTGTATACATTGCCAGGTGCAGGACTGGAATATTGTTGAATGCATGGAGGGGTGTCCATGGCCAGAAATGGTGATCTGCACAGCCTGGCAGGTACAGTCTGTGACTGTCCCACAACCTCCTGTATATGGCCGAAACATGCTGAAACTGTGTACATGCAGACACACACACATAAAACAAACAGCTAGGGCTAACACATACACACACACACATTGCATCAGCATTGGGCCATGCAAAAACTGTTGTCCCTCACACACACACATACATACATGTTGATTGGCTGGCTCAATGACAGGTTCTGGAAAAGAAACAACATACCCTGTGCATATGATGACACCTGTGCCACCTCCTGTAATGTGTAACATTGATGCAAGAACAGACTAACATGGTGCTGATGCACATGGTGGCTTTATAGCACTGTATTAATGTTAAAATGTTGCTAACACAAAGTGTGATATCCTTCTAGGTGTATGTAAGCAGGCATGATGCATTACAGCTATGATCATCAATGCAGTATAGTTTACGGCACTGTTACTTCTGAAGATTTATTATCCATCCACGTGCCATTTGACTGACGTGTGTAGTATTGGCTGCATGTGTTTCAGAGTGTTCAGTACGTGTGTGATGTGTGTAGTACAGATTTACATGTATTTATTTGTGAACATGGTGAAGGTGCACTGTCTGCATGTACATGTATAGTGGACACATTGGAATGGTGACATGCCCTGTATTACACACCATTAACACTTCATAGTTTCTATTGGTAGCCAGTATGCATTATAATACACATATTGTTGTACTTGTCTACACATGTGTGTATGATACGTTTTTACACAGTGCTGTGGGTGATACTGTTACTATCTGTAATTTTTTTGCATTGTGGTAGTAGACACGACCTCAACAGTCTGAATAACCAATTGTTATATGATATCTTCACAACTGACCCATACATGTAGGACACACAGTAGCATGTGGATCCTTCATGTACTATACTATACCAGTAAGAACTGGTATTGACCGCCACACATTGCTGGGACCATTACTGTTTGACATATAGCCATGTTGGTTACAGGCAAAGACAATAGGGATATTCCTGTCCACATCGGAAAATCCATACTGTGGCCTACAATGCATTCTGCACATGACACAGTTATTCTACACAAGGGTATCATACAGACAGATACGTGTTATCCAACCCATGCTGTGAACCTATAAGGCTAAAATGAGTTAGTCATCACCATTTACTACACATACTATACCAACAGTAACACATAGGTATTAGACCCCAATATGTATAATGGGTAACAATGTGTAGATATAGACAAGTGCTATGTCATTTGTCCTTTGATATTTGCATTTTCAATGGTATTTTGAAGTACATCACTGTATCACATAAGCAATGAGAGGTCTGCATGCATATCCACCAAGATGGTTGTACAACTATGATGAATGTCCATTATTGACAGACTTTACTGTGTTTGAACTGTTCTGCAGTAAAACACATACATGAACAGTCACTCACACTAACTATATAAACTGTCATGTGTGTATGTGACACAGATGACCTAGGCCACAGGCAATTCTAGTACATGTAGTTGACAAGTGCTTTAATGTTCCAACAGATGTGTCCAGGCACCAGAACTGAGCAGCACAAACACATGCTAGATTACATTTCCTGTTTGTGCATGTGCCTCATTATGGCATTCCTGTTCATGTGTGTGTGCATTTCTGATGTGTGTCATCAGCCACAGTTGAACTGCACATCCAGCATCCCCCACTAGGTGACCATGAGGGTTGTCCCCATTGCCAAATGTTTTGTACAGCTGCATCAGATGCCACATATGGGAAACATTGTAGCTTCCAGGGCAGCCAGCACACACATTCAGTATTATGGGCTGGCCATCACACACAAACCACCATTTGATGGAGGAAAAACCCTTGTGGTTGATGTAGGCCCTACCATGCTCACTGGCTGGTGCTTTGATGCATATGTGCATGCAGTTTATTGCACCCAATACTCAGGGTATTCCACTATTGTGTGGAAAAGACACATATTGCTGCCCAATGCCTCACGGGAATTGGGGATATATACATGATCACTGACATGTGCTGACATGGCATTCATAAAATGGTGCAGTACCCTGGATGCTGATGTTTGTGAAATCCACATCATATCACCAGTTGATCTCTGGAAGGTACCTGTTGCTAGTATCCTTAGGGCAACACATACCTTGGTTTCCACTGGGATGGATTTCCCTCTGTTGGTTCTGTGTGTGAGACATGGCCTGCACGGCTCAACATTCTTCTGCAGGAGGTCTCTGTCCACTCTATAGCACTCCACTATCTCCAGCTCATGTAGCCCCTGGTAGATTACCCTGTGCCTGCACACTCTTCTCTGTCTACTCACTGTGTGTTGCTGAGCAGCAGTCACATTGGCACAACCCTCACCATGTTGCATATGTTGACGTATAATAGCAATGGCAGCCCCTAACATTATGTTGTCTCAGTTAAGCTTTTTCAGTTTTCACTTCTCTTAGTATACTACAGTGTTGCAGTGTGTCTGAGAAAAACATGGTGGAATGTTGTTTGTAGAGTTGTAAGTGCTGTGCTGGCCTACTGTACTTGCCGTGTAATATGCTCATTCTGATTGTTTTCACCTGCTAGCTGTGGTAGTTCTCCTTGGTTAACTTACTGCTATTTGTTTACCTTCCTTTTCACTGTCTGTTTCCACAGTGAGCAGCGCCATGCATAGGAGCACAGAAAAGTGCACATCCACTTCCACGCATGCACACAGGCTTATACATGCTTACAAACACTTACACTGGCTTACACGACATTACACGGGCTTCAACAATCTTACACTAGCTTACTCATTCTTCAATGCGCGCACACGGGCTGACACGCGCGTGCACATGCTTACTTGGGCTTACAGGTGTGCACAGGTGCAAACACACTGTAAGCAGGTTTGCAAGAAACTTCAGTGATATCCATGGCGTACACCATCAGTTTCCTGACTTTACCTAGGATAAATCAAAACACTCCTCTTCCACTGATGAGTAACTGACAGCAAACATGTGGCACACTGCTCCAATAAGATTACAGTGTTTTATACATACACACTCATAATGTCACCTATCTTCTACTTTGATAGTCCCCTTAACCTACTCTTACACTGTAGAGGCTTGGCCCATATGGCATGACAAATTGTGATTCACTATCCTCAGCATCAATTGCATAGGATTGCCTACTAATGCTTGGTTACATCTCTGTAAGAGCGCTTCCACACATAGCAACCAGTACTCAGTAGCCATGTTGTCTTCAGCTTGCCATTCAGCTGCATGGTGAACTAACTTTTAACTAAAATTACAATTTGTATGTATATTTTAAATAGTTTTCTTGTTTTGAAAGCACAGCGCGTTTCCGCGCCGCTGCACTACACTTAAACACCAGAGATCGGGGGAGGACAAATAGAGTTTATTAATTTCCAATGGAAAAAAATGCCACTGGACTTATATTTGGCCATTGGCATGCTTCTTCAACTAAATTCATCCTTTATTTGCAGCTGACATTGCTCTGTTTAGCTACTTGCAGAACGTTACTCGGTTAACATCCGAGTACATTTCTGCACATAACTCTACTCTTGCACGGACAGCTTACTGCTTCATGTATCACAAACTTTACATCATTTGCATAGCTTTCGCCTACAAATGGGGTAATTTGCATATCCTAACATTTGCCGTGCAACGTTCATTTTAGGGGCTGTCTTACACGCCCCTACAGGATATTGCTGACTAGCTCAGCAGACATCTTGCCTTGCCCTACTCTTACTCTACTCATACACGCTGGCCAAGGCTTCATGAATCCTGGCCTAAGCTTTGCTGTGTGCTAATATGTTTATTTGTGGAGTATACATGGCTGTAGGTATGTTTTCACCTGCTACGTCTGACATTTCTACAGAGCAGCTCCCACTTTCATCATTTGTAGAGGTGTCAGCCTTATAGGAACTATATATACAGCTGTGACATTTGACAAGTCAACACATACCTGCGGCCAATACTAAACTGACTACTTCAGCGCTTTTCATACCTTCAGATTTTTCTTGTAGTATTATAGTCGATAATACTGTTTCCTATAACATGTATCTGTCTCTGATACAAGATATATCATTTTATTACACCACTACACAAAATATATGAAGAAATCACAGGCCAGATGCCATTACATTCCTTTTGCAGGACACACCCGCCCAGAGTGTTGTGTTCCTCACAAAGGCCAACAGGTGCTAATCAGAACATATTATGCTAGCATCTACCTTATGTGTTCGCCGGTATTTGCACTTTCCATCAGTGGTAGAACTCACATGCGAGTGTGGGAGACTGAACACTGTATCAGGGACAATGCATAACACCCTGAGGGACACATTTAATATTGTTTCAATTAACCTTCCACATTGACTATCACAGGGCATAAGTATTCATTCACATTTATCGAGGTACATGCTTTTGACTTATACATGTTTTGTTATTTGTCATCACATCTTTCTTCACACCTGTCCACCTATTATCACTAGTTCTGTACATTTATTTAGGACAGGGTTACCTTCATACCTCTCAACTGTACACATTTTGGGTAAATGTCCCGAACTTAGGCTTATAATTTTGTTCCTTTTTTCATAATATTGTGCCTTTCTGGTAAATTAGTGGCAAGTCGTTAAGGACTGTGAAGTTAGAAAATAATGACAGACATTAGTATTTTATAATTAATAACCCTCAAAACATTCATACTAATGAATAATCCATTATTATATAAACTTTCTAACTTTGTAAGAGGAATATTTAAACTATTTCCTATTTGTACTTATTTTAAAATGCCTTTGTCCAGATGTCTTATTCTGAAAGGTTGAGAGGTATGGTTACCATCTTAGTCGTACGCATGTACGTCCATGATAATCGCTTACAAGACACTGATATAAGTCCCTACATCTTCCTCCAATGGTTTACACAATATTCAGTAGATGGGTTCTTCATTTTTGGAAGATATAGGCGTGTGCTATACCCACATAGGAATATTAATCACTCCCATGGGGCGGACCTAATAAATCTGTACCAACCAACACCTAGGCACCTAGGCCCATTATTGCATACCCGTGATTCCCATACCTGACACCCCTCCACAGTAGTCATAAGACATATTTAATGTGAGCGATAATAAATTATGAAGACACTTCTAAGCACTATCCACTCTCCAGGTATCGGGACATATGTCATATTCTGTCAACCCATGTGTTATTACACTTGCACAAGCTACTGTTGCATGTACAGCTATATTGTAGTTGCGGATGACACTTCTTTGCAGCAATCATTACAGGACAGTGCCTGTAAAGAATCAGAATTTTTTGGGTCCTGCAAAGGACACCTATATCCATGTTTAAAGAGTAGAACTTGCAGATCTGGCACACTGGTACTTTCCAGGCAATGGTTTGGAAAGCAGCAGTGTATTTACCTTTATTGCATGTCTGTATGTCTATCCATAATAGCTATGATGTAACCTATTTATGTACATGTGTTAGATCTACAAGGACATATGTTTATATGTTTGTTATGTATATATCAATTAATGTTGTATGTGTGTGTATATATATATATATATATATATATATATATATATATATATATATATGTCTGTACATTCTTTATTTCATATATTTATTTAGTTTAAGTCTGTGGATATATATCTATACACAAATATATATATATATATATATATCCATATATAGATATATATAACTAATGTGTAGAAAACAGCATGCATTTGCTATGCTGTGAGTGGATTACACACGTGCAGGCGCACTCGCATATCCTTATTGTGGGTTACATATGTTTACTAAGTCTTTGTGCTTACGTGGGCTTTATTGATTGTGACTGTACCAGTAAAATATCTGTAATCCGGTTAACGGACATATGCGAAACACACGTTCACTTTACATATTTAAATGTCTTTACAGCACAGATGCATTCATTACACTTTAAAATTATATGTGCTGTAGTCGTAGTTGAACCAGGACTGCATTCATGTTGGCCGGATGCTGTAACCACTATACTATTGGTGTTCTGACTCATTTATATGCATACCCATAGTACATAGCTACATTAACATACGCCTCACCACTTAACTTACAACACAGGCATCCATTCTCCTGCTGGAAAAAACGTGGTACTACATATTACACATTCCCTATTCCCTACTGCTCTGGACCCAAGCTGCATATTTAATCACTCCAAGGATATTCAGAACTCCAAGGCTTATAGTCCTGGCACATACAAGTATTTGATTGTTAGGGTGTTCATGTGGTGATCTGGGTTTAGGCTTGTCCGCCTGGTGAATAGAACTGCCCTGACTGTGTTCAAATGTCAGACAAAGCACATGGACAGAGTTTGTCCATTTTATACATTTTTACCTGTGTTTACAGACACAGGTGTTTGGGCACCTGTCAGCAGCTTATTATGTTGGCAATACATAATATGGGTTGGGGTGGTTACAATACATAATCCACGGTGAGTGGTGTTCCAATTCACATTTGACTACTTCCTGTATTCATTCATACGATGATTATAATTCTGGACATGAATTAACTACACGTATGTAGTACAGTAAACAAGGTTTGTTACTGTAAATATGTACGCACCGCTGTAATACTCAGGGACTACCCCACATCCTTCACAGCATTTATGCTAATGTACATACTATTATTCTGTCAACTTTCAAAGTTTGTGAGAGCAATATTTACATCTGTCCCTATTTGTCCACCCATCATTTTAGGCTTCGTCCAGATTTTGTTGCTGTAATAGGTTGAGAGGTGTGGTGTCAGTATGTGATTGAGTAGAATATATTCTGTCGATAATTCATGTGCGGAGACCTGCATGATGGACAGGTGTTCCATCCTGCGTAGTATGTTATGCATGTCTGTCTAGAAACTGAACAGTACCGTGACTACACATACAACTTTTGTCCAGATGTGTACAGTATTAGTCATCGTGGTGTGTAAACAACTCTGATGTTTAAACAGGTTACTTATCCCATGCGGGATGTACACAAATTTTGCCAAAACATGAATGTGCGGGCTTTTGGATTTACAAAAATGTGATGGGATGTTTACAAATGTGGGATACATAGTTTGCAATCCTGACACTGCCTAGGGTGATACTTTCTACTACATATGGGTAATATTCGCTATGTGTAGGTGTACGGTTGTGCAAGGCTGGTAGCCTAAGTATGGCTGGATTTGGTGGACATTCGGACATGTGTCCATGTTGTGTGCTATACAGGGGATGTTGGGTATTGCATTATGCATGCATGGGTTCTACATTTGGATGTCCAGGTTCCACATATACCATCCTATGTGTATGTGCCAGTTATGTTCCTGTTCATGTGTATAGCACATTTTAATATTTATATGTTTGTGTGATTTTGGTATACAATATGGGCTGTCAGGTTACTTTACGATTGTTATATGTTTGTTCTTTGTGTTTCTTTCTGATTTACATTGGATTGGCACATTTTCCATTGGGCAATGTGGGGTAGTTGTAGTATTACTACGTGACTTTGCAGTATAGCATATACCACGGACAGTACAAGGGACAGAACTTCACTTCTTTGACAATAGTACAGGTTATTTGTTTAGTATTTAAGCTGCTTACACCATTTCATTTAGGATGTAGGTGTTTAAAATACGACATCACTGACTTATGCATGTATCACTAATAAGTTAGGGAATATATTTTGTCATGATATCTTAGGTCAATTATCATTTGTTTTGTTATTGTCAGCAGGGCAACACTGGCCACAGTCTGTCGCACAGAGGTGTGGGTGGTAACCCTCACTTCGCACACTGTTCCGTCATACACCTCCAGTTTGGTCTATTGTGCGTCCAACACAGTCTCGCCTTTAGGGATTATTACAGTTTGCATACACCCACACACATATTACAGACACTTCCATCCATCCCTTGTTTGGTTGCTGTGTCATGGCACAGTCAAGGGAACACATTGCATAAAGTACATATGTCAGGTAACTGAATGGTTGTGAGGACTACTGTGGCATTTTCAAATTTAAACATGGCTGCACAACATGCACATAGGTACAAACACAAGACTTATCTTTCATGACATGTAATGTCCACCCGGGTAATTCCCGTTGTACCTTCACACATGTGGACAAGAATGGCTTGGACCGCATATGTCCGGAGATTGCTGACATGCTATGGACATTGTTAGTGTTGCCATCTTTTCATGCGGCTGGGATGACATATCTTCCGGACAGTACTCAGATTGTATGACAGAACACATATCCACAGACTACTACGGATGCTGCTGTCATTTTATGCATACATGTTGGCTTACTTTTGCGGTGGTTTATATGCTCTGTCTGTTTCATTTCCTTGTTTATATTTGTTGTTATATGTCATGTCCAGTATGGACATTTGTTGTATGTGATTATTATGCAATGTAGGACAAATTATATTATACGGTCGCAAGGTACTTTACTCTTGTGATGTTTTGCTATGGCCACAACTGCCCAGCTGTGTACTATCACTACCAATGTGGGACTGCTGGTTACCCTGCTGATGGGGCTGGTAGTGTATATTGGTGGCACACTGACATGATGCGCTTCACTTCCACTGGGTATAACTACATACAGTGCAGTACATTATGGACGCACAATTTTAAATATCATTTGTTCCAAGGATGGAAACTCCATATTGTGTTGCGTGCATTTCTGTTTGATTCTCAATTTTGTGTGGCCAGGAACTGTCTTGCATGCTTTGCATATGTTTCATTATCCACGGACACTGATAGGTGCGATTACTATTGCAGGCAGACTATAATATTCAGCAGTTTAGATTGCTCATCGACAGCCGACATTGACACGCCTCCGGGCGCAACTTAGAAACGCCCCATGCACTCGCGCACATTTCCTATGCACGTGGATGTGGTGGCAGCGTGCCTTCATTAATTTGCATATGGTGCTACTACACCATATATATGCCGCACGGCCGGCGCAAGCCTTACGCCGGCCTTGCGCCGAGCTTCATGAATCCCGGGGCATGTCTAATATTGCTGTTTACTACATAATTATTTCAGATCTCTTACTCTTTGCCTTAGAAGGCCTTGTAAAGGTATAAGCAACTGAAGTGTATAGAAGTGAGTAGTACTTGCCTATGATAACACAATGGAAATGAAAACATCAACATTATCCTTTCTGAATTGCTGCAGTAATTTTGTTTGCCTCATGGCTAGCTAGAGTTGTTTCTGGAAAAGGGTTCTGAACAAGTCCATTGGCCCAGTTAACTAATGGATATCAACAATAAATCAACAGCAGTATAATTCTGTCATTGCCAACACCCTTTACAATTCATTATTTATTTATTTATTGACATTTGATTATCAGGAAAGTCCAGCTGGGTAGAAGCCCATTTTCAGTGGAGGCCTGGGGAGAAAAGCCCCAAATTATTATACAAGTTATGTGACAATCATTTAATACTTTTAGGTAAATTTTAGAACGTTTGTAGAGAAATTAACGGTAGGTTGGCGTAATATAAATAGGAATTGAAAAACAAAGTGAGGGAAAACTGGCTTAGGGTTTATTTTGAGAGAAAATCAGGTAATAGAATTTGGTAGAAGTACTGAAGTAAGTGAAGAAGAGAGAGTAAGGCGGTATAAGGAATGAAAATTTACATGTTCACATTTAGGGATATAGTTTATCCTGGTTTTGAGTAAGAACAGAGCAAGATTGTAGTTAGGAAGTCTCTCAGACTGGTTTTGAAAGAAGAGAAGGAAAGGTATTGACCTGATGAATACAGGTAAGAAGTTCCAGGCCTTCTCAACCTTGTATGAGATCAGATTATGCACCCATTGGGGAGTGTGGTAGGGCAAAACTACCCACTTATATTTGTGTTTGGGTTTTTTTTTTTATGGATCTGCGTTTTTTGTTTTTTTTTGTTCCGTGTGTTTGAGATTTAGGGATTTCCACTTTATTGGTGTTTGTTATATATTGCTGTACGGTTTGATATATATGGTATATTGGTGATTGTTGGGGTAAAATATTGGAGTTATTTAAGATACATTGCTCACCTTTTTTTGAAATAACTCCCATTACGTAATGTCTGTCTTTTCACACAGGGTTGTTTCCACATTTCTAGGTAGAGAAATGTTTTTATATTTATAGCATAACAGCACACTGGCCTACAAGATGCATATGCAGTACTTGGGAAAATTATTGCTCATGACACTGATTGCAAGAGTATTGAGGACAGTTGTTTTCATTTTAATTGTAATACTTAAAACAAGCTTTTATGTGGGAAGTGTTTTCACTGCAATGACAAAAACCTCAGATGACCACAGGGCTGTTTGGTCATGACAAGTTTCATCATGTACGGCCAATACTGGATGCCGTACTTCATACATGTAGGACACAGTATAATGTGCATCATGAGGTGGCAGTAGATGAAGCCATGGTTGGCTTCCGTGGACGTCTGACATTTAGACAGTTTATGCCTGGCAAGCCAGAGAGGTATGGCACTAAGGTATGGGTGCCGGCTGACTCACATAATGGTTATGTGCATGAATTCCAGGCCATCCAGACCACAGAGGTTGGACTGGCACACCAAGTTATGGTCGACCTAACACGGGGGCTGATTGGAAAGAAGCATCATATTTACTTTGACAACTTTTTCTCCTCTGTCCCTCTGGCACAGCAACTGCTGCAAGACGGTCTGTACTGCTGTGGAACCATGTGCACCAATAGGTCTGGATGGCCTGTAACATTCAACCGACAAGCCATTGGTAAAGCACCTCAAGGGTTCTACAAGCAGTTGCAGAGTGGACCGTTGCTTGCAACTGAATGGAAGGATATCAACCCAGTATTTCTGCTGTCAACTAATAGTAACCCAACCTTGGCAGTCTCCAGCACACACAGGAGACAGAATGATGGAACAAAAGCTGCCGTGCCATGTCCACCAGTTGTAAACATGTACAACACATACATGAATGGGGTGGACCAAGCAGATCAGCTCAGGACACAGTATCAAACTGCTCAAAAGGCAAGAAAATGGTGGCTGTGCTTGTTCTGGTCCCTATGGGATGTGGCCATAGTGAATGCTTACATTTTATTCCGTGAGAGTGCCAGCCACCAGCAGCTTTTACATTCTGGCCATGTTATTGCAGCAAGCCAGTTACAGTTTAGAAAAAAACCTAGGCATGCACCCCCTGGCTACATACAAGAAAAGGAAAAGATGCATAGAGATTACCGTCCCAGAGCCCATGACACGATTTGAACAAGGCTCACACTTTCCAGTGAAATGGCAGTTGTCACGATGCAAACACTGTGCCAGCAAGAGTAAACGTGCTGAACCATCATGGGGATGCCCGACCTGCAAGATTAACCTATGCATGGAATGCTTTGGCGAGTACCATGGCCATAAAGGTCTAGCAGACTGCTGACAGTAGTAAGATGTGCAGAGTACACTGTACAACAAAGCTGTTGTCAGGCTGTTGGGTTCATTGCTGAATGGGCACATGTAAAGAGAAAAGGCAGAGGTAAGGCAGACTGCTGACACTGAAGGAGGTCATGAGACAATAGTGCTATCAGCATTCTGAGTGGGCAGCCAGCACAGCTATGGGACACTTCAGATAACCAACATCTGGAGCTCCATGCCTGTCCTTGGCATATTAGTGGAGCGGCGGTCCTTACCCTGTTTTTTATTTTTACATGTGCCCTTTCTGTGCCCCCTTGTCATTGTCCACCCATTCAGTATTTCAGGTAAGGTAAGACTGTATCTTCTGCTGTTCTGGGACTCACTTTAAAGTGAGCAGCCCAAACCCTAAGCTGTCCCATCTCAGAATGATGTGTTGGTGGATGCATCACAGTGGGCATACTCAGCCACCATGGATCTTGTAATGCACCTGGATCGCAGTTGGGAACTTGGAGACTCTTCAGCTCAGTCTCATAGTGCTGCTGTCCTAGGTAAGCATGGCCTTGGGGTTGCCACTGTGATGCAGTGTTTCCATCCGGGAAAGGACACATGCGAAAAGACACAGTCAGGGTCAGTCTGGGTCTTTTCACATGCTGTCTTGGTGTAGCTCTCCACTCAGTCCCCCTCCCTTCAGGTGTGGTCCATGTATGTAGGTGGGGGTAGTAAATGTATGAAGATGAGGGCAGCAATTAGTGAGTTACTTCAGTCCCTCATCCCTTAGGTCTATTGCTGAATGGACATATGTAAAGAGAAAAGGCAGAGGTAAGGAAGACTGCTGACACGGAAGGAGGTCATGAGACCATAGTGGTATCAGCAGTCTGAGTGGGCAGCCGGCACAGCTATGGGACACTTCAGATAACCAACATCTGGAGCCCCATGCCTGTCCTTGGCATATTAGTGGAGCAGCAGTACTTACCATGCTTTTTCTCTTTACATGTGCCCTTTCTCTGCCCCCTTGTCATTGTCCACCCATTCAGTATTTCAGGTAAGGTAAGACTGTATCTTCTGCTGTTCTGGGAATCACTGGAAAGCGAGCAGCCCAAACCCTAAGCTGTCCCATCTCAGAATGATGTGTTGGTGGATGCATCACAGCGGGCATACCCAGCCACTATGGATCTTGTGATCCACCTGGATCGCAGTTGGGAACTTGAAGACCTGAAGTCTTGGTGGCCACATTGTCATTTTGTGTGGTCTGATATAATTCCTCGCCAGATATGGAAAACAGCAAACAGTCAACGGGCAGCTCAGAAGGCCAGACAGTTACAGAATGAGTTCATGCATGGCTTGATGCACAGGATCAGTGGATCTACAATCTGCCATGACAGCATCACCGCAGAAGATGTTTATCTGTTCAGAGGGAATGGCGTTCACCTAACTGAGGAGGTCATTGCGTTGTTCTTGACCGAACTCCACAATGGCATGAGGAGAGTTATGCAGGATTGCTAACATGCAGCTTGTGAGAAGAATGGAAAACACCCATGATGAAGTAGGACCAGTATAGTAATTAAAACACTATATGAAATGTGTTGTGTAAAATATATTTCTGAGTTTGGCAAATAACTGTGGTAAGGAGCTGGTGAGGATGCTGAGAAAGAACTGTTTTAGGAGAGTGCTACCACGTACAATGTAATATGTCAGTGAGCATCCTGCAATACTTCGTTTTTTAATCTGCTTTTATCAGGCATGAGTAGAGTTAGATGACAGGAAGGGCTTACTAATACAGAAATTAATCCCTTAGGTCCATTGCAAAATGGACCCATGTAAAGAGAAAAGGCACAGGTAAGGCAGACTGCTGACACAGAAGGAGATTGAGACTGAAGTGCTATCAGCTGTCTGAGTGGGTAGCCAGCACAGCTATCAGACCAATGAGATGGCCTTGCCTGCCACTGTCCCATGCCTGTCCTGGGTTCATTAGTGGAGTGGTGGTCCTTACCTTGCTTTTTCTCTTTACATGCACCCATTCAGCAGTATGTTGGCTACACTAACAATGTGCATATTTACAATCATATGTGTCTACATGGTAAAACAACTGCTTCTGAATGCTGTACACATGTACATATATCAGTTTTGTTAGGACTTAGGTTATGGAAATTTATGTTTTTTTCATATTTTGGTAGATAAGTTTGTAAGGGAGCATCTGAATGTGCCAAGTAATACCTCATTTTGAAGACAGTATCGCTGGTTCTAACATGGCAAAAGAATTGTACCTGTATGTTGGACACATGTGCAAATATCAAAGTTTGTTTGGAATTAGGTTATGGAAACTATTATTTTTTTCAGTTTGGTAAATAACTTTGCAAGGGAGCATGTCAGTGTGCAAAGTAATACCTCATTTTGAAGACACTGTTACTCCTTACAACATGGTAAAAGAACTGTGTCTGTGCACAGTACAAATATACATATATCACAGTTTGTTTAGTCTTGTGCATTTATGAAAATTATACATTTACAATGCTGCGGCAGCATTGTCGCCTCATAGCAAGACGTCTCATTCGATTCTCAGCTAGAGCGTCTTCTGTGTAGAGGCATACGTGAATGGGGCATGCCTTCGTTGAAGGTTGTGCATCAGGGCTGGTAACCCGGTACGTAAAAATCCACTACCAATCATTAGCGGACCGGAGTTCCACTGTGGCGACCCCTAACCGGGAAAAGCCGAAAGACGCAAACAAACAAATACATTTACAATACTTCTCATTATTATGCCCATATATTTGCAAGGGAGCATGGTGCTCACACAAATGATACATCATTTTGAAGCTGACATTCAGATGCACAACTTCTACACTGATATGTAGGCTCTGTCTGTTACAGGTGATGAGATATTATGCTTTGTTTATTTATCAATTATGAGAAATAATATATTAATCATATTTCTGTGAATATCTCAAGAAAGGAGCATCCCACAGTAATGATTAAGGTATCATTTTAAAGCTGCCATTCATATTAACAAATTAAATTAAAATTGTATGGATCTGCTTGGTACATTGACTAAGATATTGTGCTTTGCTTTTCCAAAAAGGTAAAAAAAATGCACAATATCAGCCTTCCTTGCCAGATATTTAATAATGACTTTGATATGCACTATCAACATTTACACTGTTGGAAGGTTTAGTGTCTGCTGAACAACTTTCGCTTTTACATTTTTAGTCTAGCTCTTATAGTTAAAGAGTTATGCACATTTGTTTTCTGTATGGTATTACAAATGGATTTTCTGAAAATCTGCTCAGGCTGCACTGTTGTTCCTATGGTGGAAGCAAGCAGGCAGCTTTTCCTGAGCTGATCCGGAGTGAATGAGTTAAGTCAACTACAGCCGTCATTATTCCTGGAAGGGGTATACTAGCATGGCCCATCTTCACTTGCCATTATTTGGTCACTGTGACCTAAAAATGTCCCCCAACTATGCCAGATTGTAAGGTCAATTCATGTGCACAGCCCTTGGAGGCACATAGTGCCTTCACTATTGCTGTGGAGTCAGGGTTATGTCTGGCACAATTCATGACCTTGACTGTGTTCAGATACAGCCATTCTTAGCAAGCTTTGGATGTATGCTTCAGTTCACTGTTGTGTTTCAGGATGACAAACCTCCCATTCCTCAGCCTTATTGCAGATGCTTGACAACCATTAGCCTACATGTGTGCCATTTTGCAGTGTTCCAAATTCAGAATGCCATGTCTACCAGCCTAATTTCTGCAGGTGAACAGCAAACCTAAAGGTGTACACTGGCACCAGCTAGGTAAAGATGGGGATGGTGGGCCTGAGGTGGAGTGAGGTGTTGCTTGTGCACCACATGTATCTTTAGTAATACTGTCTGTAGGTTTCAGCCTTGGTCTGAGTACATCACTACACATTGCAACACATGCCTTTGGGAGACTTGATGTTATGCATATGTTACCTGCAGACAGCCCTGGATGATGTTTCCTGTGGAACAACACTTCCATCTGATTACCCTAACCTATAGGCCACACTTATGCAGATTCTAGGTGATTGTCAACACAGGTACTGCACAGGCAGTACTTGCTAGACATTCCTGCAAGTCCCTCAGTGTTGCTGCATGTTTTTGGGCAGCCTTCATGACCACTTTGCAACATGTGCTATCATCTGTCTTAGATGGGCATCTGTTTATTTTCTACATTAATGTTGTCCCATACTTCATAGTCACATACATGACTGTCTGCACTGTTTACCATGGTATATGCAATGGTGAGGTAAAGCTATTTCTCTCACTCCTGAGTGTTCCCTTTTGGTTATGGGATCCATTCCATGGTTTGTAAGATGTGTGAAGCCATGGCCGCCTCTGTTACAGGTGAGTGGGCAAATGTCATGGACATACTTCTTGTACAACAGACCATTACTTGGTTTGACATGGAGGCCCTGTACTCAATGGAAGGTGTGTACTCAAGAAGAGTAAATGCTGTCAGTACCTCAAAAGCTGCTTCCACAATATGTTATTTGGAGTGTGTGCACACATATGGTTCCAGTGTTTATTAAGGTATGTATTCCCCATATTTGTTGTCCTAACATAGGAGTCCATATTACACATTCATTGCTCAGGTTAGGATCATATTACAGGTTATAAGAATGTGGTATTGTGATTTTCCGTTCTGTAGATCTGTAACAGTTCCCATTGTAATAGTGGTGTATACACTGTTGTAGCCACTGTATAAGGGTAATGTTTCAGACATGTCCCTAATGAAGGCCATTTGTCCAACCATTATGTTCATCTCTGTCCACACATCTTGCACTAACAGGTTGTTAGGTATACTGCAGGACTCTTACATACCCTTCAGATATGCCACCATGGTGACCACTGTGATGCAGTGCAGTTAACAGCAACAATACGTGAACATATACAGCATGCATTATGGGTAGGTGTGTTAAATATGTGCATGGCAAATACCATGGCCATAACAGGACCACTGTATTGACAAACCTGAACAAAACAACTCCGTACTCACCAGCTACAGGCTGCTGCCCAAGTTGTATACCAGGGGAACCTACATAGTTTTGTAAGAGATGTAATGTCAGTAGCCGCACCTGTGGCATTGGTACAGGGTGGGAGCAGCATTTCAGTACATCAACAGTACAAACCCACAATACTACAGATGATGCACATCTGTTCATTACTACACTGCAGTAACAGACTATATTATCTGACATATAGGTTCATAGGTCCATAGGTAGGTACTAGGCTATTGCCCTAGGACCTATATAAGCCTAGCCAAATGGTACACTGGCTTTCACCACTCAAGAAAATTATTTTCCTGTGTCTTTGTCGAGCAGAGTCACAGAAGTGATTCCCTGGGTGAATTTCCTATCTCCCATCCAATCATCAAGATTTTTCTTGAAGAGTGCTAATGAGGAGCTTTGTTTGATATAGATAGGTAATTTGTTCCAGAGTATGGGAAGTCTCTGCGCAGGAATTTATCCCTATAGCATGTTCTGTTTATTGTGGTGACAAGGTTTAGGTCCCTTGATCATGTAGCTCAGAGGGATTGGGATTTCTTTAGGTAGAGCATGTCCAACAGCTTTGGGTTTGACATAGCTTTGTATGTTAGGAAAAATTGCCTCTGAGTAGATGATATGTGATAGAGTAAACCTGGAGCTTTTTGAGACAGTCTCTATAGGGCATCTGTTTGAGGCCAGTAATCCTCTTTGTGAGGTATTTCTGTGGCCTTTCCAGTAGTTGTAGTTGTCTTGTGACATACAAAGCCATGTCAAACCCAGAATTAATGGATATGCTCCACTTCAAAAAATCCAAGTCCCTTAGAGCTACACGCTCCAGGGACCTAAACCTCAGCACAAAAATAAATAGGACATGCTGGAGGGACAGATTCATTTCCCAGAGGCACCCCTCACTCTGGAATAGAATCCCAATTCATGTTAGACATAGCCCCTCGCTGACCCTCTTCAAGCAAAATTTGGATGCGTGGATGGGAAATCGCAAATTCACCCCTGGGATCTCTCCTGTGTCCCTGCTAGACAGAGGCACAGTAAACTAATCTTAAAAGGGTACCTTCTGTGACCTACTTTACAGAGGCACAGTAGGCTAATCTAATGGGGAGGCGGAAGCCGAATACACTCTGGCTAGGCTTATAAATGACCTAGGGCAGATAGTATCCACCTATGAACCTATGAACCTATGAACATACCAAGAGGGGTGTTCTACTCTATAACGGGTCTAATGAGTGATGAGTAGAGGGGAACAATTACCTCTTTTTTCTTAGATGAGAAACCTTTTGTGATGAGGTGTGTCACATAGAAGGATTTCCTGACTACTGTGGCAATGTGATTATCAAAGGAGAGACTACTGTCCACCTGTGTCCCAAGGTCTCTTATCACACTTTCAATATTAAGTAGACTACCACCTATGTGGTAGTTCATAACAAGATAATCCAAGCATTGAAAGTACACCATAAAACAAGCAAAAAGGTGAACGCTGACACCACACTATGTAGCTTGAGAAACTGAAAACAATGAAGCAAACTCGTGCAAACCAGCAGGACAAAGTAAAACCACTTTTAATAACAGTTGAGCGCTTTCACCTGTTACAATACAGGCTTCCTCAGAACAAAAAAACATTCTGAATTGCAGCCCTTAAATAGATGTTTTGGCTCCAAAAATTTTAAAGCAACATACTCCACTAAAACTTTCTGCATAAACAATAAACAAAAACATTCCAAAATGAATAGGTAACAGAAATAAACAATTATATTATAAATACATATGTATCCTATAAAATGTAATACACACATTCCTCTGAAATTCATATTTGTTAAAAACATATGTTTCTATAAAAGCACTGACTCAACTTATTTATAAACACTTTGACACTAGTGTATTTTGTATAGCAGAGGTTTAATAGACAGTGATTCATTCAAACCTGGGGGTGAGGCAGCATCAGTATAAATTTGCCACCACATTTCTCTAAGACAGCCATCTCTTATAGTCTCCCCCCCTAGGGTCTATTTGAATAAGGTCAATAATACTAAAAGTGAATTTGTGTTCAGAACCCTCTTGTTTTATGTGCTTATATAGGGCATTCTTCTCATCTCTCTTTCTAATAGAGTAAAAATGACCGCATATTCTTTTGTTCAGCTGTCTCTCGGTCTTCCCAATGTAGAAAGCGGGACAAGCTGAACATAGTGCAATATATATGACAAGTTTAGTAGTACAATACCCTGCCTTGAATCTAATAGAAGTGTTGGTAGTGTTACCTAACCTAGTGCCTTGACTGTTGTTAATAGCAAAGCACCAGTTGCATCTACCACACTTCTGTGTAGATTTAGAAGTGTTAGAAGTCAGAAACATTGTATTTTCTAACAACCTTTTCAAGTTCATACCCATTATATTTACAAAGTGGGGTTTATCCCCTAAAATGTTGGATATAGAAGCATCCGCTATAATAATAAACCAACTTTTGTTAACCAATTGCCTCATCTTATAACTACAAGGACCATATTCGATTACACAAGCTTTATTTAAATCACTATGACCAACTCTAGCAAGGGAAACAACATTATTACCTTGAGAATTTATTCCTAACAAAGGTGTGTACCTAGAACCCCAGCCTTGAATAACCTGCTTACTTACATTTTGCATCATACCAAGGTCATAACCTCTATCACTGAACATAGCCGTAATATACTCAACTTCAGCTATCATATCTATGTAGTCTGAAGTCATTCTAACTGCTCTAATCAACTGTCCCTTGTAGATGTTCCTTAAAAGACTTTTTGGGTGATTACTAGAATATTCTAGATAATTGTTAGAAAAAGTGGGTTTCCTGTATATTCTAGATTTAAACCCACAATTAGCTGGGGAGAAGAGGATGTCAAGGTATGTCAGACCATCATGACTGAATGCGTGTGTAAATTTCAAATAAGAACTACTGGTGTTAATATATTCTATAAATTCAGTCAATGTCTCAGTGTCACCATCCCATAATATATATATATCGTCAAGGTAATGAGTATAATATTTGATGTGAAGATAGAAGTCACTGGTGAACACTACAGACTCCTCCCAGTCGAGCATGACCATATTAACAAAAATGGGGGCACACGCAGCACCCATAGCTACACCCTTAGTTTGTTTAAAAATCTCTCCTTCAAAAAAGATAAAGTTGTCCAATACCATACTCATCATATCTGTAATCAACCATATCTTATCCCAATCCAACCCTGTATATTTCGTAATACTATGATTAAATGCTTCTAACCCCTCACTTTTGGGGATGCAGGAGAAAAGGTTTATGACATCAATAGTTACATATAACAAATCTTTTTTATATAAGTGTGTAGGAAAATAAGCTAAAAAATACCAAGAATCCTTGGCAAGATGAAATACCTTTTCGTACACATGTTTCAAAGTATGGTCGATGACCATACCCAAAGAAAATGTTTTAGATCTGCTGCCAGACACAATTGGTCTAAAAGGTGGGTCAGACACATTCTTATGAACTTTGGGGATGCCAACTAACTTGGCTAACACAGGAAATTCCACTTTGACAAAATTGTAAGTATCCAAACTAATTTGCCTGTCTATAAGAAAGTCCTCGAGGTGACAGTCAATTTTTCTATAGGCTATATTAAGTTCATTGACAGATATGATCTCATAACTGTCCGTAGAATGTAAAATGTCATGAAGTTTAGAGGTATATGTAAGTTGATCAAAAAGAACTAAACCCCCACCCTTGTCAGGTTTCATCAACCTTATTGATCTATTCTTCCTCAACATTTGTAGGGTGTCCTGTTCTTCTCTAGATAAATTATGTTCCATTCTCCTAAACTTATTATTGTTGTTAAGCTCATAAATCTGCTTAACAATACATTTTTCAAATAAACCAACCATTGGATGGCATGGGGGTATAAAGGTACTCTTCTTTTTCAAGATTTTACAGTCATTATTAGAGCCAGTAACATTATTAATGGGATTATTAAACATTACTGCCAAGTTTAATTTCCTAGTATATAATTTAACTTGACAAATATTATCAACCACATCAAATTTAGTAGTTGGTATGTATTTCAAGCCCTTAGAAAGTAAATTAAAATAAGAAATATCGAGCTTAACATCTGTATAGTTAAAAATGTTAAAGCTATTGTACCTATAAGTCACACCATCTGTGGAAGAAATCTCACAGTACTTTGTGGTATTATGTACGTCATGTTTAGTAGCAGTTTGCTGTGCAGTCTGCAAATCTACATTAGTAACTAACTCTAGATTCATATTATTATTGGCTATTATTGTTGGTGGGGTTTCTTAACAAATATGAATTTCAGAGGAATGTGTGTATTACATTTTATAGGATACATATGTATTTATAATATAATTGTTTATTTCTGTTACCTATTCATTTTGGAATGTTTTTGTTTATTGTTTATGCAGAAAGTTTTAGTGGAGTATGTTGCTTTAAAATTTGTGGAGCCAAAACATCTATTTAAGGGCTGCAATTCAGAATGTTTTTTTGTTCTTAGGAAGCCTGTATTGTAACAGGTGAAAGCGCTCAACTGTTATTAAAAGTGGT